>NC_137036.1:12341311-12561311 GCF_032717465.1 Coenobita brevimanus
CTTTGGCTCAGAGGTGGTAAATGCGCGCCAAGGTATGAGGCGCGAGGGTCCGAGTTCAAATCCTCATCTCTCAGTGGTAACGTGCAAAGGTATGAGGTCCGGCGGCCTGAGTTCAAATCCCGGTCTGACCCAGTGGCTGAATTTTTTAAGCTTCAGTTCGGTTCCCCAGTATCTCCCCTAAAAACAGAAAAAAAAAAAAAAACGATTGCACTGAGGCGCTTAGCAAAGTATTAAGCAGATATCACGGTGACAGTGTGAGTCATATACAGTGTACGTAAACCCCATCTGTATGAACTGTCTTCCTGAACATACTATCCGAGTTGGGACACCACTTGTTTATTTTATTCTTGCCATCTCCTCAAGATAACTTAAGGCATGTTTTTTTTTTTCAAACTATTGAGGGTTAGATATAGCTGTGGATAAACTTTCAGTATAAGAGGCCTTTCTTAAACTGAATATAATTGCCTGGTGGCAGTGGAAGAATAGATTTAAAAGGGGTTCAGCTGGATTTATAAGGGTTAACCTGAAAAAAGTTGTCTGTATGTAGTACAGCTGGTAAATCAGGTTTGGGAGGTTGAAAGGGAAATTAAATAAGCATTATGGTAACTGTGTCGGTGAAGTAGCAAGCGTACTCTACTAACACATTCTTGGTGGTAGGTGCAGACAATCATCCACTCGCTTGATGAAGTACCCTCTAATTCTTCCTTCCCCTTCTCTTTTCGCTTACTTGTGTCTGCTGTACTCCACTTCTCGCTGCTCCATTTCCATTCATTCACTTTTATTACTCTATTTTCCAGTTGTGGTGATCACAATTGAGAGACAAGTTTAATCTCACTATTTACAATGCTGGGTGGTGTCCATACATCTGGATTATGGGGTGTAGTGGAGTCTACTATGGTGCCCCTGTTAACTGGGTGGGAGAGATGCAAATGCAGCGTCCATCCAGGAACGAAACTTTCCTCGACTGTTCCCCGTATATTTTTTGTGACGAGGATGATGTCAGCCACAAAGGGACACTGGTACATTGCATGGGACAGGTTCTGCGAGGGGGAGTTGTTGCTTGTGATTGATGGGGTCTGCTCAGGCAGACAAACTGGGGTTGATCAACAGCAGGTAACACCTTCACTACTATGACATAATATTACACTGTGGTTAACGTCAGACGATTTTAGAATTGGAATAGGAAGCACCTTTGGTGAGGAAGTGAGTTAATAAGGGTTGTATCCAGCCACACCAGTTATGTCTCCTGTAAGCTGGAATACTGTATAATTATCTGGAGACAGCAAGAATATACTAACAAGCTATACCTTCAGGTGAAAGGAATCTAGTGCATAGAGTAGGATGATGATGATGATGATGATGATGATGATGATGATGGTGGTGGTGGTGGAGTTAACGTTTACTTCTTATAACCTGCTTGAGCACAAGGATGTGCAGTACCATCTTGTTCCTGCTGCTGCATATACTCTGTTCCACATTAACTAGGCACATAAAACTGCCATCACCATGTTGAATGCTGATGTCATAACATGCACTTCACAATTCAGAATACGGAAAGCTAGTCACAAAGAAGTGCTGTAAAAGGATGTGCTAGAGTAGTCATTCATATTCTGCCATTTAGGTTCAGGACATAAGCTTCAAAAGGATTGAAAATCTGCCAAGTTAAAATGAATGAACTGTAGATTATTTTATTTATGTGAAAAGGTTGTCCAAGCTATGGGAAAAGGGGGTTAATGAAGGCTTTATTTACCAACCATTTAGTGTGTTAAGTCCCTCCAGAACTAAAATAAGCTCGATATAACATGAATAAAATGAATCTATCTGTGTACATTACCAGACGCCTTAATCCCGTAAGGGTGGTCAGCAAACAAATCGCACTCCATGTCGTCTTGTCCCCTCACCATTTCGCTGCCCTCCTTCCAGCTCACACCACCTCTCTCATATACTTCTCCACTCCATCACTTCATCACATCCTCGGCCTTCCCCACCCTCTCCCCCCAACCACCTCATTTACATTACACTCTCCTCGATCTCTCACTCTCCAAGCATCCTCTCCACATGGCCAAACCACCTCAGTGTATTTCTTCTAACGCTTTCTATCACATCCACATTCACACCGGCGGCAACGCTTCTTCACTTCCTCATTTGTCAGCCTGTCTCTCCATGCTTAACTCCACATGCTCCTCTCAAATAACTCACTTCCACTGCTGTCACTCTTGATCCCCTGCTGAGGGGGTCACCTTGACGTAGTGGCGGGCTTGAAGTGTAGCTGGCAGTGCCACTCTACTCTGGAGGCATGCCTGCCTTTGTAGGGTTCGGTATTTTGTCAGCCACGTGGACCAAACACCCCCTACATCACTGGTGGAGGAGGCCTGCTGGTGGTGTTAGTCCCTGCCGTCCTAGAGCGGGACTGTTGCCCTCCCCCACGTGTTTGCCATGCGTGGCAGTCCCGTAATGCTGGGAGACGGAGTCCTGGGGGGTTGAGTGATGCTGCACGATGTGCCCTGCAGCTAGCAGTACACCTCTTTGGTCCCTTATTCTGGCTAGAACGGAGCAGCACTCGTTGGGCCCGGGACCAGGTCAATCGGCTGGTCCATGCGTTGGCCTAGGGTCAAGTGGGCACTGGGGGCCCTAGTGGCTCCTATCATCCTGGAGTCACCCTTGCTCCAGGTTCCCCTGGTGGTTACCCACCGTATACTCTTCTTCTACCTTTGGGGTCGCCAGTGGTGTTATCCTTGGCATATGACCTCCCTTTTGTTGGGCTCCCATGGTGGGTGGAGGGGTGGGGGAATGAAGTTCTTTTCTGTCTGAAATATGGCCATGTATTTTCTCCCTAAACTATGTTGACGAGTGCTGCCTCTGTCCCCGGACATTCTCCGGACTGTTCTCTTATTGCCACCCTGGAGCACTTTCCAGGCCCCTGGCCCCTGGGGACTTTCCTCTTCTTCCCCAGCATTCAACTGGGGACTAGGAGGAACCAGCATCGGGTTGGGTTTCACCTACAGAGTTCTACCCCAGAAAACATGTGATGCCACAGTCATTCACCAAAATATCTAGTGCTGAAATCCTCTGTGGGTGGGATCAGTGACAGAGATGGGTATTTTTAATTATATCATGCAATTTTATCAGCCTGTAAGAAAGAGAACCTAAAAATCTCGTCTCCAGAGGGATGGAAGCATCCTTACTGAAGGTCTCCTGCTACCGGAAGAGAGCATCCAGTTGATGTCTTTAACCTTAGTTTTTCTCGTGCAGAGGTTTCCATGTGTTCCACACACTCACTTTTAACCGATGTAAATGAAGTAATATTTTGTCATGACCTACGATACTCGGAGGCGCATTTGCTGGAAGGAGCAGCAATCTTCTGGTGTGATGAATCTGCAGAGCACCTGAAGAAGAAGTGTAGATAGGTGTCTTGACACTCCCAGCTCCAACCTTATTCCTAACATTTGACAGGTTGACCTTGTTCCTGCTTCTGTGAAGTTGGCTTGGCTATCACTTCCTGTGAAACCAAAACATACCAACCCCAATGTGTACCTGCTCTCCCATTGTCAGGGGTATGGTCAGCCGTCAGTCAATTTTGTCTCCGTGCACAGGCTGGCCTTCCTGGTGTCTGTGCTCTCTCCTGTGGTGGACCAAGCCATACCAGTGACTGTACAGGACCCCTTAAATGCATATTACTGTGGAGGACCTCATGCTGTCTCTTCTAAAACCTGTCCAAGATACTCGCCCCTGGAAAAGGAGATAGTATCCATTTGTACACATGAGAGTGTTTAATTCTCCTGACGCGAAAAGGAGACCCCCAGACGTCATTCTTTCAGCCTGGGGTTACTTATGCTTTGTACTCTTTCTTGGAATGTCAGTATGTCGCCCTGTATCCTCAGAGGCAGTTCCTGACCCATACCATTGCCCACCTCCTTCAACCTCGTGAGTTTGCAGGATGCTGTCCCCATGGTTAGTACCTGTTGGTGAGAATGATGTTTTGCCCGACCGCTACCCCAACTGTTTCCGCCCCCCACATCGGTGGCCTGATGGCTTGCACACTTCTGTTGGTGGTGGAAGATGTCCATGTTGACCAGACTCCTCCCGTCTTACCCAGTAGTGTGCCTGAGGCTCCATCTGTACCTGGCAAACATCACCAATGTTAGTCAGAGTTCTCTGAGCATGAAGACCGGCCACCTAAGGTCTATGTTGTTGACACCTCTCCTGTTCCCTCTGCCAAGCAGGCTGATGGATCTAGCCAGCGAGAGCTGAAGTTGATGGTTCACCTCTGGTCTGGTCCCCACCTGGGGATGTTGTTGGACAACTCCTTGTTTCTTCAGATCTGGAAGCTGTAGGATGTCCTCCTCAAATTATTCAAGTCCTGCTGGACTCTACTTCCACGCCTGGGGCTTCTGGTGGGGGCACTGGCCATCTCGAAAGGTGGCTCCCAAGCCACCTTACAAACAAAATGGTATGCCCACTGCAAGAAGGAGTGTCGTAAAACTTACTTCCTCATCCTTATGTTTGCTCTTCAAATGTTCAACAGAGGGTGCGGGTTTCTGATGTTTCCCCCAGGCTCCTCCTAAGAGGAACCTTCATGCAAAATGCATCAATCCAAACCCACTCACTTGTCAGGTATTGTACAGTCCCACACTTCTAATCATCATCCCTCTACTTCATGAGTTCTATCATTCAGTGCAGTGAATGTTGGGGTTTACGTGTTAAGAATTCATGAGGAACTGTATCATCTTATTTCTCAGTTTACTCCTCCGTACCAAGTGCATCCAGGAGACCATGATAGGTGATGCTGTTCCTCCATGGTCCTTCTGGCTACTCTCATGCACCTTTTATTCTGATCCTTCTGTGCCAGGCCAAGGTCATCTGTATGGAAGGTGCTGCCATCTTCCCTTCACAAGGATATTCCGTACAGTGTCATCTGGGACATCTCCACTCCAGCAGGCTGTCGCTGTCCGTATGTTTTTACATGCGGCGGTGTATACAGTTTGCAGTCATTTATCTTCCTCCTTAGTGCTACTGTTGAAAGTGGTTGGATCTGGAACGCCTTATTCATGGCCTCCCTTCTCCCTTTCTGTTACTAGGAGATATGCAAATGTTCATCATATACCAGGTAAGGATCACTTGCAGGCCACTAATTATCGCCCTATCTCAGACATCTTGCCTTTTGTAAGGTCCTCCGCAAAAGAAGATGGTGAATAGTCGCCACTCATGTGGTACTTAGAGAAGGGGGTGGTTACTTTGTCTCCAGTCCAGTGTGGGTTTCGGAAGATGCGGGTCGGACCACAGATCCCTTCTCCTCTTTCTTTAGAATCTTCCATCTGCCACGCTTTTGCAACTAACCAGCATCATATCACAGTGTTCTTTGATTTGGAGAAGGCGTACGACACTTCCCAAGGCCATGGTGGCATATTACAATCTCTTTATGAGTTTGAGTCTGTGTGGGCGACTCCCCACTTTTATCCTTCGGGAGTTTTTATCTAATCATTTTATTCAGGTCCGAGTCGGAAGTGGAGCTGGTCTACTGCACGTCCCCTTGAGGATGGTGTGCCACAAGGGAGCATACTAAGTGTTACCCTTTTTGCAGTGGCAATTAACAGCGTTATTTCTGTGCTCCCTGATGGTGTTCCGTGGCTCTCTCTATGTTGACGATTTATCAATCTCTGTCACTGCCTCACGGATGTCAATGGCAGAAAGGAGGATGCAGATGGCTCTCAACCATGTCTCTAGATGGGCTGATGAACGAGATTTTCCATTTTCCTTCAAGAAGACCATTGCCATGCATTTTTGCCGCGTTCGTGGAGTCCACCCTGACCCAAACCTTTTTTTAGACGGGCGTCTTATTTCGTGTTTGAAAGGAAACCCGGTTTTTAGGGCTGATTTTTGACAGCCGGTTGACTTGGGTCCCTCACTTGAGGTACGTAAAAGCTTAGTGTCTCAGAGCATTGGGTCTCTTGAAAGTTTTAGCGCACACATACCGGGGAGCTGATCGCAAGACCCTCCTCCTCTTGCATCAGTCTCTGATTTTATCCAAACTTCATTATGGATGTGAAGTTTATTCCTCTGCCTCAGAAGCCCGGCTTCGTATTTTAGATTCCATACATCATGCTGGTGTTCGTCTCGCCACTGGGGCATTCCGATCTTCCCCGATTTCGAGTTTGTTGGCTGATGCTGGTGTCCTCCCTCTAGACTTGCTCCGCTCTTCCCTTTTGATGCGATGTTGGTATCGCTTATCCTTGTCTCCCAGACTCTGTGCCCTTTGTCAAGGTCTCAAGATTCTCGGTCGCCTATTTTTGCCACTCAGCCGTCCTTTCCAAAGTCCTTTGGTTTCAGGGTGCAGTCCGTTATGTCTAGCTTCTCTGTTCCTTCTGTGCCGATCACTCCCATCGTGTCCCGAGGGTAGGCTACTGGCTTCTCCCCAGGGTGACATTTTGTCGTTTCTTCTCATCCAGTAAGGCCTCCTTCCTTCTCAGGTTTTATTTTCTCTGTTTTTAGAGCATGCCTCTTCTCATGGGGACTCCATACCAGTTTATACTGATGGATCTAAGTCTGATGCAGGTGTGGGCTTTGGTGTGGTGTTTCCCACCTTCTGTCGAGGTGGGAGCCTCCCTGTGACTGCTTCTGTTTTTACGGCTGAGCTGACTGCTATTTTATTTGCCCTTCAGATTCTCTTCACTCTCCCCCACACTGCTTTTACTGTTTTTAGTGACTCACGAAGTGCTCTTTCTGCAATGGAGTCTTTTAATCCCTCTCATCCTTTGGTTTTATCCATTTTAGAGTGGCTTTTCCTTTTAGGGCGTCGTGGACGTTGTGTAGATTTCTGTTGGGTTCCAGCTCATGTAGAGTGGCAGGGAATGAACGAGCTGATCAGCTGGCCAAGGCGGCAGCGGCTCGTCCCTCTCTTGCACAGTCCCCTCTGTATCGTCTGCCTGCTGCAGATATGCACTCTTTTATTGCCTTCAGGGTTTGGTGCTGTTGGCAGGAGCATTGGGATGCTGTGGGTGCCAATAAGTTGCGCTTGATTTGCCAGAAGGTGGGCTCATTCAGTTACCAGGGCTTCCCTCGTCAATGGGAGACAGCTTTGTGCCGCCTCCGCATTGGTCACACCCGTTTCTCTCACGGTTTTTTAATGGAGAGGGCTCCTCCTCCATTCTGTGATGACTGTCTGGTTCCCTTGACTGTTCGGCACCTGTTGGTGGAGTGCCCAGTCTTGAGGATTTGCGGCGTCAGTTCCTCTCTGACCACCAAACGGATGGTGGTGTGTATCATCTTTCCTCCGTGCTTGGGGAGGATGCCTGTGCCTTGGGAGGGGCAACCCTCTCCTTTGTGAAGGAGGCAGGACTTCTTAAGAATATTTAGAATTTCTCCTTTTTGATTGTGTGGCTTATCCTCTGTTTTTTGTTTTTGCTTTTTTTACTTCTTTGTTATACGGCGGCATATGACCCTGGCAGTTGCGCCGCCTTAAAAATATAAAATAAAAAAATTGAATGGTCATCATCCACTATGGAGAAACAATGAGGCCAACCCTCGGGGTGTCATGCTGGCCTCTTTTGTGGAAGATGAGGAGTTGGGCATTTAAAACTCTGATAAAATGACTTATTTCTATAGCCAGACTGGAACTTTTATTGCAATTGATTTGTCCTTACACTCATCTGATGCTGTTGTAGATTTTACCTGGGATCTGTTGCCAGGCCTTTATGGCAGCAACTATTTTCCATTACTCAGAACTGCTGGTGGAGGTGGACCTCAGCCTTGTCTTCTTTGCTGGCTTCTGGATAAGGCTGACTGGCCACGTTTCAGAGAATTAAGTTCAATTTCCCTTTCTGTCAATGAGTTTGACTGTCTTACTGAGGCAGTGTCATATTTCACTGACGTGTTGCACTTAGCAGCCCTTTTATCTGTTCCAAGAATGAGGGGTCAGCTTCCTAAACGTTTGGTTCCTTGGTGGAAGTCTGATTGCAGTTCCGCGGTGAGAGCCAAACAAGTCACCTTCTCTCAACTTCATCATCACCGTGGGGATCTTCAGTATTTGGGGGCATATCAGAAGGCGCGAGCTCTTATGAGGCTGGTTTTAAAGGAGGCCAGGCATTCATCCTGGAAGGGTTATGTGTCCTCCATCAGTTTGAGGACTTCCCTTACTCAGGTGTGGAACTGGGTAAGGGAAATTTCAGGAAATTTACTATTCCATCGCCTCCTGTTTTATCTGCAGCAGGTGGAACTGTGGCTGATCCTTTTGCTGTTGCAGAGTTTTTTATTGATCATTTTGGCAATGTGTCACAGAACGATGCAGGATACGCCTTCGGCTTGCCACCGTCTGCGCCTAGAGTCTCGTGGTCTCAGTTTTGCCTCATCTGGAGGAGAGTCTTACAATGTTCCATTTTCTATTTCTGAGCTCCAGGTGGCTCTGTCACAATGCCATGATTCCTCTCCTGGTTGTGATGATATTCTGTATGCTCCTTTTACGTCACCTGTGTGATGAGTCCCTTTTGTTTTTTCTTTCATTATTTAATAATATCTGGTGTTCTGGTGAGTTTCCGGCTTGGGGTGTTGCTGTGGTTATCCCCATCCCCAAACCAGGTAAGGACCACCAACAGGCGACGAATTATCGGCCTATTTCTCTGACGTCTTGTATATGTAAAGTTCTGGAAAAGATGGTCAGTGTTATGATTGTGTGGTTTTTGGAGAGAGATGACTTCTTATCCCCTGCCCAGTATGATTTTCGAAAAATGTGATCTACCTCTGATGCATTACTGTCCTCGGAATCTTCTGTGTGTGAGGGGCTTTCTCTACTAACCAACACTAGGTCACGGTCTTCTTCGATCTGGAGAAGGCGTATGACACTGCCTGGCATCATGGCATTTTACTTTCCCTTCATGAATTTGGTCTTCGCGGGTGCTTGACTATTTATATTTAGTAGTTTTTACTGAACCGTTTTTTAAGGGCCTGAGTGGGAGGAGTGCTTTCTAATATTCGTGCACTAGATGTTGGAGTACCACAGGGGAGTATCCCTAGTGTTACTGGCTTTGCTGTGGCCATCAACAGCATAATCAGAGTACTTCCTGATGGTGTACAAAGCTCACTATATGTCAATGACCTCTCAATTTCCCTCACTGCATCGTGCCTGTGCATTTTTGTCGTCTTCGAGGAGTTCATGCAGATCGTGACTTGTATCTCTATGGTCAGAGAATATCCTGTGTGGAAGAGACGGGGTTTCTGGGTCTTCTGTTTGATAACAGCTAACCTGGGTTCCTCATATTCGTTCTGTTAAGGCTGCTTGTCTTAAAGCTTTGTTTCTTTTGAGGGTGTTGGCTCATACCTCTTGGGGTGCTGACCGTCAGACCCTCCTCCTCTTGCATAGATCTCTTATTCTTCCTAAACTTGAATATGGGTGTGAGGTCTACTCCTCTGCAACAGATGCCCGCCTCCAGTTGTTAAATTCTGTGCATCATGCTGGTGTACGTCTGGCATCGGGGCATTCAGGTCATCGCCAATTTCAAGTCTGTTGGTGGATGCTGGTGTACTCCCCTTGGATTTGCGATGCCAGTAGTTGATGATATGTTGGTATCATCTTCACCACATTCCAGACTCAGTTTCTTGTGCCATCATCTCCCAGGATTCCCAATCCTCTGTTTATGACACCCGTCCTAGTTTCCAAAGCCCTTTAGTTACAGGGTCCGGTCTGTTATGTTAGCCCTCTCTGTTCCCAGACTGGCAGTTTGTTCACATCAGATCCCAAGGATGGGTATTTCGCTACTCCCTCGTATGACATTTTTTAGGTCTGTTGCTGGTAAAAAGGGCTCACTTCCCTCTCAGGTGTCACTCTCTCTTTTTAGAACAAGCCTCCACTCATGAGGGTTCTGTCCCCGTCTATACTGACGGGTCTAAAACTGATACTGGAGTAGGCTTTGGTGTTGTCTTCCCTTGCTTTAGTAGGGGCGGTAGCCTTCCTGGTATTCCTTCAGTGTATACGGCTGAACTGAGTGTGATTTTATATGCTCTCAAAATCATTTTTACTCTCACCCAGTCTGTTTTTGTTATTTTTAGTGACTCCCGTAGTGCTCTTCCTGCACTGAAGTCTTTTAATGCATCCCATCCATTGGTTTTATCCATTGTAGAGTGGCTTTTTCTTCTTGGCCGTCGTGGCCGTCATGTGGACTTCTGTTGGGTTCCCTCACATGTTGGTGTGGTGGGCAATGAGAGGGCAGATACTTCAGCTAAAGCTGCGTCTTCTCAACAGCCCCCAACCGACTACCCACTTCCTGCTTCTGATGTAACACCTTACTTGCGGTACGCAATTCGTACATGTTGGCAGAGAATTAGGATGGTGCTGCTCATAATAAACTAAAAGAAATCTTCCAGAGAGTGGTTGTGCCAAAGGTTCTCCCCTCCATGCCTCAGCAATTGGAGGTGGCTCTTGCTAGGCTTTGCACTGGGCACTCGGCTTACACATGGGTTCCTGATGAATGATGAAACTCAACTGTACTGTGATGATTGCCTTGTTCCCCTTACTGTCCGTCACTTGCTGATCGAGTGTCCAAGTCTGGGGGACCCACGTCAGAGATTCCTTCATAAACATAAGGGGGTAGATGGTGTCTACTGTTTGTCCTCAATGCTTGATGGAGTCTCTAGCGATTTTTACCGATGTTTTTAGTTTTCTTCAGGAGCAGGGCCTCCGTCCACTTTTATAAGTAATTGGTATTTTATAAACTATTCTTTTATTTTTCGTGTTTTCTTTCTAATAACGGGTTTTAACTTTATTTTGAATATGCACATTTTATTTGCGGTGTCCTTTACCTTGTCCGGCGGCATATGACCCTGGCAGTTGCGCCGCCAGATTTTTGTTATATTCAGTCAATCAAAAGCAAACCTTACATCTCATTGTGGTGAGGCGCTGTCTGCCACAAGGGACCGTCAGTTCACTACATGGGACCACCTGGCAGGGGCTGTTGCTTGCATGCAGTTGATCGTGATGCTCGGCCAGACAGACTGGGGTTACTCAACAACAACAACTACATACTCGTTCACTGAAGTACCTAAGCACCTTTCTGTGTTTTATTAAATACACCAAATTGTACAATTATAAAATGTGCTGGAATATACGTGAATATTAGTTTCCAATTCAGTCGGAAATAAAAGTAAAGATAGACAAAAGGTACGTTAAGGGAAGGTATAGAATTAAAGATATTATTCATGAAAGCTGTTTGTTGTTTGTGTGTAATGCTATATGTTCTGGCCACTACCACAGCACTTGTGGTTGTGGTGAAGGGAGTGTGGGGACAGTATGGCAGCTACAGTGTATTTCTACACCCAGCACACCAACCCACCACCACCATACTGCATTGCTGATGCTGTTGCGTAACCCCATTCTGACTTGCTAAGCAGACCCGTCAAAGATCAGCACTTTCTTCTATCGCGCTGCCCTGCATGTACAGTACAGTACATGAACCGTGCAGGGAACCAGCATCTTTATCTGGCAGACAGTTCCTCACCAATGTAGGACCTCCAGATACAGTATGGTAAATACACAGTAAAGGGAACTGGTGTGGTAGGCAGAACCACACCAGGGTCAGACAAGGGTCCTTCCGCATAGCGAGGTGCAGGGAAATAATAGGTGTGTCTGCCAGGTGTGTACCACCGCTGGTCTGCTCCACTCAGGGTGCACAGCACCACCATAGGGTTCTGCCTCAGTACCCTTTGCTTCAACAAAACCAGATTAAAGTAACAAAGGGACTTGATCTTAAATTTGCTTCTTCGTCTGCAGCTGGCTGGTGTGGTGAAGGTGGCAGGTGTGGAGCCATTGTATAGAGCAGTGGTTCACAAACGAGGGGCAATGATACATCATCAGGGGGACCATGGGGTAATCTTTTAAATGTCTTAAGCCACTGGTGGCACAAGTTTATAATACTGTAATTTTCTGGACGCGTTATTTGTGAGGATTTTTTTTTGCCACTTGTGCAGAGCACTGCCAGAGGCCGTGCAAGATTCTATCTATCTATCTATTGCCAGACGCCTCAAGCCCGTTTGGGGTGGCCACAAACAAATCGCCTCCAAGTCGCCCTGTCCCCCGCCATCTCACTGCCCTGCTCCCAACTCACACCCCCCTCTCTCATATACCTCTCCACCCTATCCCTCCATCTCATCCTAGGCCTTCCCCTCCCTCTTCCCCCCTCCACCTCACTCACATACACTCTCTTCGTCAGTCTTTCACCCTCCATCCTCTCCACATGGCCAAACCACCTCAGTTTGTTCCTCATAACGCTTCCTATCACATCCACATCCACACCACAACGCTCCTCTATATCCTCATTCGTCAGCCTGTCTCTCCACGTGACTCCACAGGCTCCTCTTAAATAACTCATTTCCACTGCTCTCACTCTTGACTTGTGTCCTTCCAACAACGTCCAAGCTTCACTTCCGTACGTTAGAGTTGGTATCACAATACTGTCATGTAGTAACTTTTTCACTTCCATGTTCATTTCCCTGTTTCTTATCACTGCTTTCAAAGAACAAGCAACCTTTCTTCGCTGCTGTACCCTTTCACGCACTTCACCCTCCAAACCTCCATCCTTACTCATCACACTACCCAATTACTTAAACGTACTCACATTTTCCAATTCCTCACCATCCAACCTCACTGTACATTCACTGACTTCACCTCTCTCAAAGACCATCACTTTACTCTTCCCTACATTCGCCTTTAGATTCCGTTTCTTACACACTCTCCCAAACTCATCCACCAAGCCTTGCAGCTCCTCTTCGTCTTCACTCAACAACACAGTATCATCTGCAAACAACGTACAGGGAGTTTCCAAACACTATCCTCTCTCACCAGGGCCACTCCAACATCCACTACCCTACCTTGTACCTCTTTTATTACCCCATCCATGTAAAGATTGAACAACCATGGAGACATGACATATCCCTGTTTCAACCCAACTTTCAAAGAGAAAAATTCACATAGTTCACCATCCACACGCACTGCAGCCTTCGCACCATCGTACATACTCTTCACAGCATTCAACAACTTCCCATCTACTCCATATATTCTTAACACTTTCCACAATCCTTGTCTATCCACCGTGCAAGATTAACTCCTAAAAATAATGTAGAAGTGACTCATTTTCCATGAACGAATGTTTAAAAAATAATGGAGATTGTCAAAAGAATGGGTTGCTACCCTGGTGCACTATCAGTAAACTGGCTGTCTGAGTGTTTCTTCCGGTCTTTTCTTCCTCTGCAAATAGTGTTTTCAAACCTGCTAAGCATTCAGCTGGAAAAGCATAATCATTTCTTCATGGAAGATATTTCTTTTGTACCCTTTTATGTTTGTTTGTTTCAACCACTGATACCCCATTTGGTAGCAAAAATGCAAGCGGGGTCACTTAAATGACTTTTTTTCATTCAGTGTGGCTGTCACTTCAAGGATAAAAACCTGTGCTAAGTGGAAACTCGTTGCGACATAATATAATTGCTTTAAGATTCATTCAGAACAATTCTACAAGAGTGATGATAAAAGATCGGATCTTTTAGTGTCAAAACGCTTAACATGCAACTTTGACAAATAGTTCCTAAATTTTTTGGGAAAGACGCCCAATTGTTGATTAAATTCAAGAAACATTTCACAGGATGAAAAAATAATAGCTACTGTAAGGAGTGAAGTAGTATATATTTAAAAAAAAATGATTTGCATGTGAAAGAAGCTGGAATTGAGGATGAAATTGCAGAATAGATTTCGTTTGATAAGGGTGTCGTCGAAAAAAAATGAAAAATGTAGTTCTGAAATGATATTATTTTTATTTATGTGAATAGGGCTATAATGTGGCATCTTGATCCTCTTGATTAAACAGAAAAAATGAATTTTTTGCACATTATACAGGGTCGTGTCAGACCATAAGACATAATTCCCAGGTTAAAGTCACTGATAATCGCAATAACTCGTATGAAAACAATTGAGGAGGTTTTTTTCAATCTTATAAAAATGAACACGACAAGCCAAAAGTCGTTCCAGTACTGAGATATGAACCAATAAACATTTAAAAGATGGTTGCTCAAGTCCATAAATTTCTCATGCATGGCATGTATAAATGTCCCTTTGGCAATGTTTTTATTTTTACTTTAGCAAGCAGGGTCTCTTTTGTGACTTTTTTTTTCATTCAACGGAACTCTCAACTGAAGGATATAAAGCAGAGCCAAGGGAAACTCGTTATGATTGTTGGTAAAATTTAGGAAACATTTCAGGTAATGAAAAAATGAGATTTAGGGGGAAAAAAAAAAAAAACGCTTCTGTAACGGGAGTGAAGTTGCACAGATATCGATTCACACATGAAATGGGATGGCGTTTCAGATGGGAACTGTACAATAAATTTCACTTGATAAGTAAGTCGTCAAAAAGTGTTAATGTAGAGTTAGAAGGAATTTTTTAAAATCAATATGACTGTTTATTTACAATGGCATCTTGAGCCTCTTCACCAAATTGAAAGAAAAAGGAATTTTCACACATTATACAGGGTTGTGTTAGACCTTAAGACATATTTCCGTGGATAAAATAACTGCGAGCCGTGATGACTGGCATAAAAACATTTATGGACGTTTTCACAGTCAAATAAAAATGAATTCGACTAAAGTGAAAATGTCATTACAGGACTGGAACATGAAACTGATAAACCTTTATAACCTGGCTCCTAAAGTCCATATATTTCTCATCCATGACAGACACAAAAAATAAAATCACAGCCTGCACGAACATTGGCATGAACGGTTATAAATGTCGCCTTGGGAATGTCTTAACTTCGCAAGAGTGGTCTATTAATTTTCTTTTTTCTTTCGGCATAGTTGTCACGTCAAAGATAAAAAAAATTGTGCCAAGCATGAAGTCATTATGAAAGATAGTATAACCGCTTTAAGCGTATCATAACCATTCTTCTGGACTGATGATAAAAATCGCGTCTTTAAGGACGAAAACGATAAATATGAAACTTCGTCAGATGAACTCCAGATTTCTCGGGAAACATCCAAATTTTGATGAAATTGAGGAAACGTGTCAGATGATGAAAAAGGGAGAGAGAGAGAGAGAGAGATGTTGGTATGAGGAGAGGTAAAGTAGCATATTTAAAGAAATCGATTCACGCGTAAAATGAGTTGGCATTTGAGGTGGGCATTGCACAATATATTTCGTGTGAAAGGGCCTTATCGAAAAAAGGTGAATAATGGAGAGTTATTAATGGTTTTATTTTAATCTACAGTATATGACTAGTATTTGAAAATGGCATCGTTAGGCTCTTGATTAAATTTAAAAAAGGGGGGGGGATTTTTTTAACAATACCGAGGCTCGTGTTGGACCATAAGACATAATATTTCAGTAGGTAGATTCACTGTGAGGGGTGATAACTAACAAAAAAAAATGGTTTTGATAAAAATAACTCGACATTCAAGGCGATAGTGACCAGCCTGCCAAGCCCCTGCGTGGCATTATACAAACAATACACCCCAACCACACCATCAATAATAACCCTTACAGACCCCAACCGACCGAAGTGCCTTACCCCACTAGTCCACAGGGTGTCTATATGATTACCACTAAACGTAGACAATGTTTTGCTGGTTTACAGGAGGCATTTACAGGGAGGCAGTTACAGGGAGACAGTTACAGAGAGGCATTTACATGGAGGCCTTGGTTTGTCAACAGAGTCGCCTGAATACTGCATTACATCGAGTGCAGGGCTGCATCCAGCACTTTGGAGAAGAAAGGGATGATTTCAACTTAAATTAACATTAATGCATTTAAATCATTAAAAAAAAAATCAAATACACATTATTTTACTTGTTTTTATCAAAGGAATTTAGAGATGAACAGGTGCAGTGCGATATTTATTGTACAGTATATATATATTTTGGTAAGACTATAAAACCTTCACTAATTTAGCAATATTTAAGTGGAATATCAAGAAGTGAGTTCCTGTTGGCCTTCACGTAACATTTATTGCATTGTCAGTGTACACATACAGTATGGTGCGCCAAGCCTTACAACACCAACACACTGTAACATATAACTAAATAATAGTCGTGGTGGTGGTGGTAGTAGTAGTAGTAGTAGTAGTTGGTGGTGGTGGTGGTGGTGGTATCGGTGGTGGTAGTAGTAGTTGTATTAGTAGTAGTAGCAGTAGTAGTAGTTGTTGTTGTTGTTTTTGTTGTTGTTGATAGTAGTAGTAGTAGTAGTTGCAACTCCAGGTTCGTCTGCATGTGAACCCAGTTGTCTGCAGGCTTAGGTTGCCCCCCCCCCTCCTACATTCCACCATTCCCCTTTCCTGGAACAAGGAGGGAGGTGAGGGACGTTTGCATAACAGACATGGAAGCCGCCTTGTGGCAATTAAACCAGGAAGTTCAGTATTTCAACCAGGTAGTTCAGTATTTCAACCAGGTAGTTCAGTATTTCAACCAGGAAGTTCAGTATTTCAACCAGGAAGTTCAGTATTTCAACCAGGAAGTTCAGTATTTCAACCAGGAAGTTCAGTATTTCAACCAGGAAGTTCAGTATTTCAACTAGGTAGTTCAGTATTTCAACCAGGAAGTTCAGTATTTCAACCAGGAAGCTCAGTATTTCAACCAGGAAGCTCTGTCTCGAATTAAACCTGGCAGCTCAGTATTTCAACCAGGAAGCTCTTGTCTCGAACCAGAATGAACGGCTATAGACGTCCAGAAGAGGAGAGTTCAGAGCCACAAACTACCTAACTTGGAAGCAGAGCAAAGGCACTGAGGGTCTAAACGAACTGGCCAGGGATGTAGACCAATAGAGAGGCTTGGAGGGGGCAGACGTGGGTGTTGGAGGTGCCTGGTCTTCCCTTCCTCTCCACCTTTGTTTATTATATTGAGATCTGGCTTAACTTGTTCATGTTTTCTGTATATTAAGTCTTGGGTCTAACCGCTAGAGGGAGACCTTCTACCTAAGTCTTGTTTCCCCTCCTTGGTAGTCCACACGTGTTTTAGATCATGCTCCTACTGTTTTTATTTGGTTCTCAAGATGTTTTAATATGTTCTAAAAAGAGCTTTATTTATATCTGGTGCATGTCAAAATAATGTAATTGGCTAAACAGTGTCAAGAAAAATACACTGAGATGGTTTGACCATGTGGAGAGAGAGAGAGAGAGAGAGAGAGAGATTCATTTCCTAGAGCTACAATATGCTTATGATTGTTGTCCTTGCACATACCCCAGAAGCACTACACCAGTCTCTCACCATCACTTCCAACATATACCATGCAATGGGGCTCCGAATAAATGTCAATAAAGCAGAAATACACTCATGTCTCAGAGAAACAACACAGCAGAGCCTCTTGCATTCTAGATAAATGACAAAGAACAGGTGGAGAATTTTACCCATCTTGGAAGTGTGCTTACAGATAAACATAACACTGATGCAGAAGTCCTTGCCAGAATCAGCCACGCCTCAGCCTTTTCTGGGCGTCTCAGATCCAGGGTCTTTGAAAACACGAACTTGAGATTCGAGACGAAGGTATCAGCAGGTACAGCTGTGTGCACATCTACACTATTATACGGTACTGAATCCTGGACTACTTCCCAGCGTCACATCAAACAGCTTGAGTCTTTTCACATCCGATATTTACAGTGCATTCTGGGATTCACATGGCAGGATAAAGTCCCTCACTCACAAATTCTCCAGCGGGCAAAGCAAACCAAAATAGAAACCATGCTGGCTTAAAAAAAAATAAAAATAAAAATAAAAAAGAATAATAAAAAAAGGAAAGAAAAAAAAAAAAACAGCTTAGATGCGTCGTACACGTGTTCTGCCTTCCTGAGCAAAGCCTTCCCCGCCAGGTTCTGTATGGCCAACCCCCTGCAGCACGTCGCAACCCAGGGGCAGAGAAGAAGAGATATAAAGATCATATAAAGACAACCCTGAAGAAAGGCAGAATCATACCAAAAGATCTTGAAGACCAATGCCTCTGACAGAAAACAATGGCCAGCCCTCTGAAGTGAAGGAACCATTCATCTCGAAGAAGCTTGGAGCCTGGCCAGAGAAGAGCGCAGACAACGAGGCACATCAGAGTTCTCCCAGCAAAGCCGAAGTTGACATGCTGACTGTGTGGTAGAGTTTGCGGATCCAGAATTGGTCTGCACAGTCACATACATTGACACCAAAGACTGAGAAACACCATCCTTGTGAGTATGGCACGTAGCAGAAAGACGTGTGTGTGTGTGTGTGTGTGTGTGTGTGTGTGTGTGTGTGTGTGTGTGTGTGTGTGTGTGTGTGTGTGTGTGTGTGTGTGTGTCTGTGAGTAGGGTGCATGGGGAGACAGGAAGGGGTAGACTAAGGATGAGGTGGAGGGATGGAGTGGAAAGAATGGAGAATGAGAGACCGACTAGGACAGTGTGTGTGAGTGAGGCAGAGAAATGGGGGAGAGGGAGACCAAGGGATTAGATAGAGTGGAGAGATAGATGAGAGAGGTGTGAGTTGGAGGGAGAGTAACATGGAGGCTATATGTTTGTGGCCACCCCTCTAGGGATTAAGACGTCTGGTTCAAGATAGGCAGATAGATAGATAGAAAGATAGAGAACTCCAGGTATTTCTGATTTACTTGAAAGGCCACATAAGCTCCCAGAAGAAGATAAATAATGCAGAGGAACAACATAAACCCGCGATGATAAAGATGCCTTGTAGATGGTCCAGAGAGAGAGACATCACCCCATCTTTTCTCCCTCCTCCTCCTCCCTCCTTCCTCCGCTTTCCCTCTCCGTACTGAAAGGAAGGAAGAAAAACGCTTAGAGTCTTCCCCTATCTGCCCATCTCCTCCATCCTTCATTCTTCTCTCACCTACCCCTCTCCGTTCTTTCCTCCACCATCTCTCTCCATGCTAACAGGGAGGAGGAAAGAGGAAGGTTAGATTCTTGTCTCCTCCCTTCCCCTTCCTTCCTTCAGTTGCCTACCTCCCTTTCCCGCAAGTAATTCTCTCCCTTCTCCCTCCCCCTCTCTTTCTTCCGACTTCCCTCTCAATACTAAAAGGGAAGAGGAAAAACAGAAGGGCAATATCTCCTCTTTCCTTTGACCAACTGCCTTTCTTGCCATTTACATTCTGAAGGAGGAGAGCAATGAAAAAATTTGACTCCTCTTTCCTGCCCCTCAGCTGAACTTCCTCCTCCTCCTCCTCCTCCTCCTCTCCTCCTCCTCCTCCTCCTGCTCTCCTCCTCCTCCTTCTCCTCCTTCTCCTGAAAGGGAAGAAGGATTAGAATTTCAGAATAAGGCAGCACTAACCCCCACCCTCACAAAAATGGCACAACAGCTCCCTAAATTCTCCTCTCCTACAAAAGCACAATAAATCAACACAAAACATGAACAAAAAAACAGGAAAAAACAAACAATTCTGAGCGATATTTGGTGGTCAGATGCTGTGTTTATATTTTCTGTGTGGTTGTGAAGATAATTACATTCCCTCCCTGTCCTTCGCCCTAATGTGATGTGGATGATGACGTGATGAGGATAATGATGCGATATGGATAATTGCTTGATAGGATAATGACGATATAGATAATGACGTGATATGGATTATTACGATAGGAAAATGACATCAGACGGATCATATGGATAATGACGTCATACGGATAAAAACATAATACGGCTAATGACCTAACACGGGTAATGACGTAATACAGATGACATTACACTGATAACTACATAATGATGGTGATATTCTACGGATAATGACGTAACACAGATAACGTCGTCACATGGATAATGAACATACGGATATAAGGAAGTTTACTGACTGCTGCAAAGGACTTATAAAAAACTGTCATCAAAATTTCTTCCAAAGACTTTCACCTTCTTGTTTTCCACGTTTACAGGTAGCGTCAAATTTCAAGCCTGTCTTTAAATGCAGACAGCTTGTTCAGGATTTGTAATTATCTAAACCATACGCTAATTATTCAGTAAAAACTACAGCTGGAGTTTAAAATAGTTGAAGGGTTTTCTATGTATGCCTCACCACTTCCTGATAAATTTCTCCAGTGACACTTTTATTGCAAATTAACTCCTCCCTCGTGGGCTCATTTATTTATTTACTTGTTTGCTGATTTATCTTTATGTATCGTTTTTGTAAGGAAGAGGGAATCAAGGCCTAAATATCTCGTGCTGTGCTGTTAATACCACAGGGATGATTGGTGATGAAAGTGTCCGAAAGTGTTGCTAAGTAATGAGATAGAGACAGAACACGCTGCAAAAGATATTCCTTCTAATAGCGGCTTCTGCTAAATATCATCCATTTTATCATGCATCCTGTAAGCAGATCCATCCAATATTATCTGACTCTGTATTATCTGACTCTATATTATCTGACTATACCATCTGAACCATCTGAGTATACCGTCTGAACCATCTGAATATACCATCTGAACCATCTGAATATACCATCTGAACCATCTGAATATACCATCTGAACCATCTGAATATACCATCTGAACCATCTGAATATACCGTCTGAAAATACCATCCGAACCATCTGAATATACCATCTGAACCATCTGAAAATACCATGGGAACCATCTGAATATACCATCTGAACCATCTCAATATACCACATGAACCATCTGAATATACTGTCTGAATCATCTGAATATGAACCATCTGAATATACCATCTGAACCATCTGAATATACCATCTGAATATACCATCTGAACCATCTGAATATACCATCTGAATATGCCATCTGAACCATCTGAATATACCTTCTGAACCATCTGAATATACCATCTGAACTGTCTGAATATACCATCTGAATATACCATCTGAACCATCTGAATATACCGTCTGAACCATCTGAATATACCATCTGAACCATCTGAATATACCATCTGAACCATCTCAATATGCCATCTGAACCATCTCAATATACCTTCTGAACCAGCTGAATATACCATCTGAATATACTATCTGAACCATCTGAATATACCATCTGAACCGTCTGAATATACCATCTGAACCGTCTGAATATACCATCTGAACCATCTGAAAATACCATCTGAAAATACCATCTGAACCATCTGAATATACCATCTGTATATACCATCTGGAAATACCATCTGAACCATCCGAATATACCTTCTGAACCATCTGAATATACCACCTGAACCAGCTGAATATACCACCTGAACCAGCTGAATATACCACCTGAACCAGCTGAATATACCACCTGAACCAGCTGAATATACCACCTGAACCAGCTGAATATACCACCTGAACCAGCTGAATATACCACCTGAACCAGCTGAATATACCACCTGAACCAGCTGAATATACCGTCTGAACCATCTGAATATACCACCTGAACCAGCTGAATATACCATCTGAAACAACTGACTATACCACCTGAACCAGCTGAATATACCATCTGAACCAGCTGAATATACCACCTGAACCAGCTGAATATACCATCTGAACCAGCTGAATATACCACCTGAACCAGCTGAATATACCATCTGAACCAGCTGAATATACCATCTGAACCAGCTGAATATACCACCTGAACCAGCTGAATATACCATCTGAACCAGCTGAATGTACCACCTGAACCAGCTGAATATACCATCTGAACCAGCTGAATATACCATCTGAACCAGCTGAAAATACCATCTGAACCAGCTGAATATACCATCTGAACCATCTTGAAATACCATCCGAATGCTCTCTCTCTCTCTCTCTCTCTCTCTCTCTCTCTCTCTCTCTCTCTCTCTCTCTCTCTCTCTTACCTCCATAGATCTCTTCACAGACTCTTTAAACCAAAAATCTGCTAAGCCACTCTCGACAACCTTCTTCATTTCTCTGTTAAGTCTGTCTTGAAGGGGGGAGTGTACCTGTAGACCCAAGGCAAGATGGTGTGGAGTGAAGCATTCCTGGAGGGTGAGAGTATTATTATTATTATTATTATTATTATTATTATTATTATTATTATCATTATTATTATTATTGTTGTTGTTGTTGTTGTTTTTATTATCATTATTATTATTGTTATTATTATTATTATTATTGTTATTATTATTATTATTATTATTATTATTATTATTATTATTATTATCATTATTATTATCATTATTATTATTATTATTATTATTATTATTATCATTATTATTATTATTATTATTATTATTATTATTGTTATTATTATTATTATTATTATTATTATTATTATTATTATTAGCAGCAGCAGCAGCAGCAGCAGCAGCATTATCTTTGTCATCATTATCAGTATCAGTTTCATCATAATCGTCATCAGCAACACATATAAGAAGAAGAAGAAGAAATATAATAATAATAGTAGTAGTAGTAGTGATAGTTGTAGCAGTAGCAGTAGTCTTGGTGGTGGTGGTGGCGGTGGTAGTAGTAGTAATAGCAGTAGTAGTAGTAACAATAATAATTATAATAATAATAATAATAAAAATAATAATAATAATAATAATAATAATAATGATAATAATAATTAAGCATCGAAAACTTAGGCCTGGAGCTGTCAAGGCAAAGTATGGCTCGGTGTGCCTCTGTCAAGCCTTGCACACAGACTGGCCGTACAACCTCACTGTGGGTTGAAATGAGACTAAAACAAATTCGACTCCATATGACCATCACCTTTGACCTCTTGACCTTGCTGACCTAATCAGTTCATTGCCCCTTCATACTGTATCACTGACAAAAGTTTGGTAGGAATGCATCGAGGGGTTCAGGAGATATCGTGCCCACATCCATATGACCTTGACCTTTGACCTCGTGACCTTGTTGACCTAATTAGTTCATTGTCTCTTCATATGGTATCACTGACATAAGTTTGGTCGAAATCCGTCTGGGGGTTCTGGAGATATCGAGCTCACAAGGATAAACTACGTAGACCTCATATGACCTTAACCTTTGACCCCTTGACCTAGCTGACCTAATCAGTTTATCATCTCCTCATACTGCATCACTGACATAAGTTTGGTGGAAAACCGTCATTGGGTTCAGGAGATATCACGCCCACATGGGTTTTAAGGACGCACGAACCCACCCACGCACACACGCACGCACACATGCACGGACAGACCCACCACTTAATGCCTCCTCCACCATGGGCGGGCGGAGGCATAATAGTAATAATAATAATAATAATTATTATTATTATTATTATTATTATTATTATTATTATTATAATCCATCCATCCATCATCCACTCCCATGTTGTCCAATGAGGAACGTAGGAGCCCGGGGCTGGGCAAGTTGGTCCTGACATTTATGATAAGAGTGACCAGCCTCACTCATCCTTGAGTGGCATTAAGTGAGCAATAAACCCCAACCATCCCTTGGATATAAACCTACAAAGGCTCAATCCGATTGGAGAGCCTAAGTACCCACTAAACCACCACGTGCCATACTTTGGTCATATGGTTACCACCCAGCATAGTAAATGGTTTTCTGGTGTACAGGAAACCATTTGGCTTGTCACTCAGCGTAAAGTCACCCACAGGCAGAAGGAAGAGGAAAGAATGAAGGAAAGAAAGACAGAAGAGGGAGTGTAAAGTGACCCACAGGCAGAAGGAAGAGGAAAGAATGAAGGAAAGAAAGACAGAAGAGGGAGTGTAAAGTGACCCACAGGCAGAAGGAAGAGGAAAGAATGAAGGAAAGAAAGACAGAAGAGGGAGTGTAAAGTGACCCACAGGCAGAAGGAAGAGGAAAGAATGAAGGAAAGAAAGACAGAAGAGGAAGGAAGGAAAAGAGGAAAGGACAGACACCTTAAGCAGCACTACATCGAGTGAGTGGATGGTGAGCGTCTCCACCCACCACCAACGTCCCTACCCACCACCAATACTAATAATAACATGAAAAAAGGAAGAATGAAAATAATAATAATAATAATAATAATATTATTATTATTGATAATGATAATAATAGCAGCAGTAGCAGCAGTAGTAGTTGTAGGCGTGGAAGTATCAGTAGAAGTAGAAGTAGTAATAATAATAATAATGATAACGATAATAATAATAAT
Source organism: Coenobita brevimanus (assembly GCF_032717465.1). Taxonomy (NCBI): domain Eukaryota; kingdom Metazoa; phylum Arthropoda; class Malacostraca; order Decapoda; family Coenobitidae; genus Coenobita; species Coenobita brevimanus. The sequence goes on from NC_137036.1 coordinate 12,365,323, forward strand.
GATCATACCTTAAGCAATCTAAGTGTAGGTGTTCCGTCCTTGGATGTATAGAACCGCTGGCTAATGTAATGGAAATAGTTGAAGCCCAGTATAGCCACAGCATCTCCCTTCAGGATTCGTCTGTCTCTCTCTTCCAGCCCACCAACCACAAGGAAATTATTAGCCAGACCCTGTGGGGGGAAAATGCACTCCTTTCACCTTAACTTGGCCAGGGGTTTCGTCCACTTGGCAGCTCATTTCACGTGTTCGCATAAAATCTCGTCTTTTTGCGGCTTGTTTCTCGTGTTGACATAAGTTTTTGTCCTTTTGCAGCTTATTTCACGTACATTAACAACCATTTTCGTCCTTAAGCAACTTATATCACGTGTTCGCATAAATTCTCGTCTTTTTGCAGTTGATTTCACGTCTTGGCATAAATTTTTGTCTTTTTTTGCAGCTTTTTTCACGTAGTTATGCTTCGATTTTCGTCCCTTTGCAATTAATTTCACGTACTTTGACCCAGATTTTCGTCCTTTTCCAGCTTATTTCACGTAGCTCTGTGGCAAAATCAGGCAATACTGTGTCCCTGGATAGTACAATAGCACTTCTTCATGACTAGCATCATATTCTAAGGTTAATCTCTAGTTACATGAGTGATTCAAGAATGGTAATTTTAGGCCAAGTTAGAGTCATGAGGACAGACTTAAATAACTGATATCCATACGTATTTATTCCTCTTACTTTTCCTCTTATTCACCCTTACATACTGATTCCTCCTCTTACTCACCCTAGTACACATATTCCTCTTACTCACCCTTACATACTGATTCCTCCTCTTACTCACCCTAGTACACATATTCCTCTTACTCATCCTCACATTCTGATTCCTCCTCTTACCCTTACATACTGATTCTTCCTCTTACCCACCCTCACATACTGATTCCTCCTCTTACTCACCCTAGTATACAAATTCCTCTTACCCTCCCTCACATACTGATTCCTCTTCTTACTCACCCTTACATACTGAACTCTCCTCTTACTCCTCTTACTCACCCTTACATACTGATCCCTCCTCTTACTCCTCTTACTCACCCTTACATACTGATCCCTCCTCTTACTCACCCTCCTACTCACGCTCACATACTGATTCGTCCTCTTACCCTTACATACTAATTCCTCGTACTCACCCTTACATACTGATTCCTCCTCTTACCCTTACATACTGATCCCTTCTCTTACTCACCCTTACATACTGATCTCTCCTCTTACTCCTCTTACTCACCCTTACATACTGATTGCCAGAGCTCTTCATCGTATACTTAAAATATTCACCAACTCCAACCACAATCATTCCAGCATCATACAGCTCTCTGATGGTCTCCGGGCCGGGCAGCTGTCGACTCACTGTTAGGAAGGCGGTGAGGTTGGCACTGTACCCTGTAGTGATGATTATGACGTGGAGCCAGAGGAAGGAGACGAATATCTGGGGGTGAGAAGGGAGTTAGGACCGCTTTCTCTCTCTCTCTCTCTCTCTCTCTCTCTCTCTCTCTCTCTCTCTCTCTCTCTCTCTCTCTCTCTCTCTCTCTCTCTCTCTCTCTCAGGAAAATCACAATACCTCTTGATTAGACGGAACAGCTGAAGCTTGTATTACCCCTCTCTCTCTCTCTCTCTCTCTCTCTCTCTCTCTCTCTCTCTCTCTCTCTCTCTCTCTCTCTCGTCATAGGCATTAAAGTAGAGCAAAAAAAAACTGAAGATAACTCCATATCATGTAACACCCATTGACCACTTGCGATTTTGGAACTACGAGGAAGCTGAAAATATTGACACTGATAATTTCTTAGTAAGGACAAATCAAGCTGAAAATAGATATATATATATCGTGTGAAAAATAGCTTTGTCATATATTAAAGAACTTTTATCTATCTATCTATTGCCAGACGCCTTAGTCTCGCAAGGGGTGGCCACAAGTACATCGCCTCCACCTCTCCCTGACCCCCGCCATTTCACTGTCCTGCTCCCAGCTCACACCTCCCTCTCTCATACACCTTTCCACTCCATCCCTCTATTTCATCCTTGCCCTCCCCCTCCCTCTCCCCCCCTCCACCTCACTGACATATACTCTCCTCGTCAGTCTCTCGCTCACCATCCTCTCCACATGGCCAGACCACAATAATATGCTTTGACTTTGCCGTAAACAAGGAATATATGATACCGACACCGTTCTACTCCTCACTGTCTGAAAAATTGCTTATAGTTTTCCTTATCAACCCGGCGAGTCAGGATGGTATCATAATCGGGAATGCGACCAGTATCGTAGCGCTGTACTCGATGTGTGAGTGTGTGTGTGTGTGTGTGTGTGTGTGTGTGTGTATGCTCTTAGGCTATGTCATGGATATGAATGAAACTTCCCAGGTGGGTTCGTCGGATTCCTGGAAAGGTTTTACACTATAATCCAACTTCTCAACCATGGTTTTTAGGGGGGTAAAATTCTCAGTAATAATGAAAGGATGGCAGACGTGACTTTGATGTTGTAGTGTTTGTTGTACAACGGAGTCTCATCCGTAATGTGATATTGGGGAGCGTGATCCAGCTAGTGATTTTGGGGGGGTCAGGCCCCCTCCCAAAAATAAAAATGAACAGAAATAAAGGAAAGTCGGCACTTGGATTTCAACGAAACTTCTCAGGTCAGTTTGGCTGGTTACTTGACAATGTCCTCCACTACATAAAATATTCCACAATTATTTTTAGGGGGGTCAGCCCCCCAAAAAAAAAAATTAAAGTTATAAAATAAGGAAAGTATGGCGGATACGACATTCATAACACACGTTGCAAAACGGAGTCTCCTCTGTAATGCAATGTTTGAGGGGATGTCAGCCCCCCTCCCGGTAATAAAATCGATCTGAAGTGGCGAATGTGCTTCGATACAACTTCCCGGGTAATTCATTTGGTTACAGGGAAGGTTTTTCAGTGTATACAATATTCCATCCCTGAGTTTTAAGGGGGTCAGACTCCCTCACTTAAAATTTTTCAGAAAGATTGAAAGGAGGCCAGACATGGCTTTGATATCTTACATGTTGTACAGTACACTCACATCCGTAATGCGATATTTGGAGAGCATAACCCCCCCCCCCAATAATTCATGGAGGGGTCCCTCCCAAAAGTAAAAGCCATTAGAAATAGGGGAAAATGGGCACATGGATTTCAGCGGAACCGGCATATATATACTGCAGATTTAGATATGTAGTTTCCAAGTTTTCTCTGAATCCACAAGAAAAACAGAACTGCACATCGATATCTGGGCAGCAAGACACCCTCCCAGGATTCTCTTGGTGGCCAGGCTCCTACCAAAAATTTTTAAAAATTGGATGAAAAGATAAGAGATAGATTTGAATGAAACTTCCATGTGGGCTGTGTTGGTTACTCTGAAGGTCTTCCACTACGTACAGTTTTCCAGCCATTATTCTTAAGGGGTCAGCCCACTCACCAAATTAAAATATCACAGAAACAGTGAATGGAGGGCGATAAGGCTTTATCATAGTCCATGTTGTACAATAGACTCTCGTCCATAAAGCGACATAAAATAATTTAAAATTATCATAAATAGGGGAAAGATTTAAAAGGAATTTGGGCAGGCGGTGGCTGAATCGGTACAGAGGCGGCCTGCAGTCCTAATGGACCCAGGTTCGAATCCTGGCTGGGACAGTTTAAGGATTTTAATTTCATAAAAGGCAGACTTTACTGACCTACCGGGAGACCCACCGACATGTAGAAATACCCTTGCTAATACCAGTACACCAGTCCTGTATGAGACAGCCCTAGCATGTGTGGACGGTGGGTGTTAGCGCCGAAGTGGTGACATGTGGAGATGTGTGGTATGTAGGAGGATTACTGGGCCTTGGGGATAGGTCCTGAAGCCTTTGCCCAGTATAGAACACATTAAAAAAAAAAAAAAAAAGTGAGTTCGTTTATTTACTGCGAAAGTCTTCCACTATTCTGTATGCAGTTTTCCAACCATGATTTTTTTTTTTTTTTTTGGGGGGGAGAGGGGTGTTAGCACTTCTCATGAAATAAAAACTATGAATCTGTGAAAGGACTGCACATATGGGCCTGATATCTTAGTACATGTTGCACAATGGACTGTCATCTGTACCGCGATATTTGGGGAGCATGACCCCCTCCCCAGTGATTCTTAGGAGTCAGTCTCATTCCCAAAAATAAAAACGATCAGAAATGGGGGAAAGTGGGCACGTGGGTATGAACGAAATTTGCATATGTATGGCAGGACTGGGTTTGTGATGCCCGTGTTCTCTCCGCATGCACAGGAAGAAAATGCACATCTACTGCTGTATATTGGCGGGTAAATCGAAGCATAACATTGTCCAGCAAGTGCTTGGTAGTAGGTCAAGGGTATATTCATAAGACATTCATCAACCTTCAGCTTCGTTTATGCTGGTACTGCGAAAATTATCAGTGTCAATATTTACAACTTCCTTATATCTCAAAAAGTGGTCAGTTGTTGTAATGGCTAGCCTGCATCTCACATCCCATTGTGCAGTTAGCAGTGATTCACATGGCTGGATATTAAGGTGATTTTGAGATTCCGTAACATTTCTTGCTTAGCGACTTAGTACACTACACCTGTATTTCTCCCGACTGTAGGTGTGTCTTAGAGTTGCCATAAAAAACATTCAAGAGGATATTTATGTACAATATGAAAAATTAATCGCTAACGGAGATGTGCTACGGAGGCTCATAGACATTGCTCCTCGAGTCGTCAATATGCTCTTGTGTTTTATTAAAGCAAATATGTTGACAATAAACTGAAAAAATTACACGCCTGAGAATGTCAAGAAATATTACGCAAAGTAAATCGCTAAAGAAGAGATGTTACGAAGCTTTCCATACATCATCATGCAGTAGCGTAGGGTCCCGAGGCTAGGCTACTCAGTCCCGACATTTAAGGCAACGTTGCCCAGCCTCCCTCGACCCTGAGTGGCATTATGTGAACAATAAACCCCAACCAGCCCTCTGACACAAACCCTTACAGGCTCCATCTGACTGGGGCGCCCTAACCCACTAGACCACCAGGCGTCAATTGATTATATGGTTGCTACCCAGCGTAGAAGATGGTTTCGTGAATACAGGAAACCATTTGGCCTGTCACTGATCGCAGAGCCACCTGGAAATAGCCAGAGAGAGAGAGAGAGTGACGGGATGTTACCTGTGTAGTAGTAGTGTTAGGTAGGCGGTGCTGTGGTACTCTGAGATGGACTCCCACAACGTACAACACTCCAGAGCTGAACGATAAGAAGGTTAGTGCTTCAGATCCACCTCTGAAAGAAATGAGAGAAAAGCAGTCAGGAGCCGAATGCTAATCGCCCGCCAAAATATGTTGTTGGCTAAGGTACAAGCTACGAGGACGCGACATTTTGGCAACACACACACACACACACACACACACACACACACACACACATTCCCTTTTCTGTGTCTGCCCTCCTCTCTTCCAGTCTCTCCCATCTTTCCTGTCACTTATTATTACTCTTCTTTCCTTTTAGGTTCTTTACATTGAGTGACAAGCTTAATCGTTTCTTGTAAGCCAAGAAACCATTACAACGCTGGGTGGTAGCCATATAACCAACCCATACGTGTTCCCTACGTGTCGACAAGTGGGTTGGCGGAGGGTTAGTGCCCCTCCCCGTAAAACAACTAACTCAGAGACAAACGGCCACCCCTTACTGGATTATGGCGTCTGGCTAGAGATATAAAGTTGCCCAAAGCTCACAAGGGGTTAAATATTCGCTTGTCTTGAGCCGTTTACTCCTTGCATGACAGTACAGCTCGACAGGGGTGTTTGTGCTACGTGACATCTTCCTTGTGCTTTCAATACAAGTAAATGTTTGTTATTGCGTACCATTTATTATTTTTATTATCATTTCATCTTATTATTTTTATTATTATTTTTTTATTGATTTGTTTTTCCTTCCTCAATTCTTATATTTAATGAAAAAATTTGCATGACATATGGGGTGAGAGTTTGCATGATGATGATGTGCTTTGACCTTCCATACTCTTGAAATATCGGTCCCTCTATCGATTAACGCCATGCATGACAGGTTGAGTGGGAGTGTGCTACTATATATGTCCTTCTAGCTTCCCTACGCATGATTTTTTGTTTTTTGCATGACAAGAATTCAACTGGGGTGATAATGTGGAGCCAGACATCATTTTTTTGCTTCCAGTGCATGAATTACTACTTTTTGCATGACAGAAATCGACAGGGATGAGAGTGGGAAGTCAAATGCGTCTTCCTTGCTTCCCTGTGCGTGAATTAATTGGTTTTTACATGGCAAGGACTCAACAGGGGTGATAGTGTGGAGCTAGACATCTTTTTCGAGCTTTCAGTGCATGAATTACTGTCTTTCTTGCTTCCCTGTGCATGAATTATTGTTTTTTACATGACACGAACTCAACAGGGGTGCGAGTGGACAGCCAGACATTTCTCTCGTGCTTGTGTACAGGTTAATTCTTGGTCCTACCTTGAATTGGCACCCCGGGAGAGAGCGAGCAGGAAGGGGGTGAAGGAGAGGAAGGCCGCCAGGAGAGCCAGCCAGGTAACCAGCTTATAAGGCAGTCCCGGGGCTAGGAAGTGTGGTAAAGGCGGCTCCAAGCGGCCACAGAAGCAACTTAGCTGTGGTGGTGGTGGTCGTTTTAGCTGTGGTAGTGGTGGTTGTTCTGTTGTGGTAGTGTGGTTGTTTTGTTGTGGTAGTGATGGTCGTTTGCTGTGGTAGTGGTGGTTGTTTTGTTGTGGTAGTGGTGGTCGTTTGCTGTGGTAGTGGTGGTTGTTTTTTGTGGTAGTGGTGGTCGTTTGCTGTGGTAGTGATGGTTGTTTGCTGTGGTAGTGGTGGTCGTTTTCTGTGGTAGTGATGGTCGTTTTCTGTGGTAGTGGTGGTTGTTTTATAGCTGTGGTAGTGGTGGTTGTTTTATAGCTGTGGTAGTGGTGGTTATCATAGCTGTGGTAGTGGTGGTTGTTTTATAGCTGTGGTAGTGGTGGTTATCATAGCTGTGGTAGTGGTGGTTGTTTTATAGCTGTGGTAGTGGTGGTTGTTTGCTGTGGTACTGGTGGTTATCATAGCTGTGGTAGTGGTGGTTGTTTGCTGTGGTAGTGGTGGTTATCATAGCTGTGGTAGTGGTGGTTGTTTTATCAGTCATTCTATGTACTTAACTGTGGTAAGCAGAAGTTGTGAAAGGAAGAAGGAGAAGAAGAAGAAGATGATGATGATGATGATGATGATGATGAAGATGATGATGATGTGATGATGATGATGATGAAGAAGAAGATGATGATGATGATGATGATGATGATGATGAAGAAGAAGAAGAAGAAGATGATGATGATGATGATGATGATGAAGAAGAAGAAGAAGAAGAAGAAGAAGATGATGATGATGATGATGAAGATACTGAAGAAGAAGAAGAAAGCGAAGAAGATGATGATGATAATAATGATGATGATCATGAAGAAGAAGATGATGATGATGATGAAGATGATGATGAAGAAAGATGTAGATGATGATGATGAAGAATTTTTTTTTTTTATAAATAACAGAACGGAGGAAGGAAAAACAAATGAGTAAAAAAATATATAATCCCTACACCCGATTACTGGTGTCCTCTGTTCATAAAATATCTGTAACAGTTGGACTTGAACAGCTGTGGGTTGAAGTTTGGAGGGAAACAACTCTGGGGAAGCGAGTTCCAGAGAGATGCAGTTCGGGGAATGAAAGAATTCTGATAGGCAGAAGTTGTGCAATATGGTTGAGTGACATTCCAGTCATGAGCGCTGCCAGATGCCCGTGTAGCACGAGGGAAGGCATGGAGAGGTGGCACCATGGATGCAACTTCGTCTGAGCATTTGCCATAAAAATATCTGTAAAATAATGCAAGGGAGGCAACATTCCTTCTTACTTGCAGGGGAGGTAGTTTATATGTAATGGCAGGGTTGTTAATAATTCCAACAGCTTTGTTCTGAATTTTGTCTAGTTGTTTTAATGCAACCTCTCCACAACCATTCCACAAGGGTGAGCAATATTCAAGCTGAGAGAGCACATGATTTAAAAATTATAGCTAACTGCTCATCGGCGAAGAAGTTACGGACTCTGTACAATAATCCAAGTTTCTTTGAGGCGGTTTTAGCAAGTGATCTGACATGAGAGGTCCAGCTGAGGGCATTGTTAAGTGATGAAAAAGAAGAACGGAGAGAGAGAGAAAAAAAAAAGATAAGTTGACCGCGAACCTGCGTCACGCCAGGGAAGCAATTGTCCGGATCATCACACAGACAGAAGATATCAACAAACCCCACTGGGAAACTACCTCAGTCTGCTTAATCGCTAATAGAAAGATGTTAAGGAATTTCACCTCTTTTACTAGTACTGATCAATGGTAAAGCCAAAGAAGCTAAAGAAGAGATTATTCCTTTCTTTCTGGAAACCAAGGAGACGCCGAAAGTAAATAAAGTAGATAGATATATATATGTAGAGAGAGAGAGAGAGAGGTGGGTAAAATAGATATATAGATAGACAGATATATAGACGCCAGATAGATAAATATTCAGCGTCTCGACAGGAAATGGCATATATTTGGGAAAGCATTAGGTCAAATGGTGGGTGACAGAGCGACTTGGAGGCGTTTTGTCTGCGGCTACCCTTTGCGGGATTAGGGCGTCGGGCTATAGATAGATAGATAGATTAAGATGAAACTCCAAACAAAATGTTCCATACTATCATAGTACAAATTCCACCAATTAAAGTGCAGCAATTACTGATAACTTCTGGGTGTAATATAAGCCATTCAATTTCTCCCATAAATCCATGAGTAATTGTTGTTCCCTAAGTAAATAAATAAATAAATCGAAAAATAAAGAGATAGACAATTACATAAATAAATGAATATATAAAAAATATAGATAAATACAGTAAATGCCGATTGTTAGATCATTGAATTTTCTCCCATTTTGAAAATTTTGGTTAGTCTCATATATATATATATATATATATATATATATATATATATATATATATATATATATATATATATATATATATATATATATATATATATATATATATATATATATGGGGAACCAAGGGAGGTCTAGATGATGATGATGATGACTGGGCAGTAAAAATGACAACTAAAGACATTCAAACACCTCAAAAAACAAAGATGATGATGATGATAATGATGATACTAGGGTAGGGAAAATGATGATGATGATGATGATGATGATACTAGGGTAGTGAAAATGATGATGATGATGATGATGATGATAATGTTGATGCTAGGGTAGGGAAAATGATGATGATGATGATGATGATTTTGGTGATAATGATGATGATGATGGTGGTGATGATGATGGTGGTGATGATGATGGTTGGGCAGTGAAAATGGCAAAAAAATATCTGCATTCCTCAAAAACCCTGATGATGATGACGATGATGATACTTGGACGGTGAAAATAATAATGATGATGATGATGATGATGGTGGTGGTGATGGTGATGGTGATGATGATGATAGTGATGATGATGATAGTGATGATCCCCCAAAACCATCCATGCCAATTCTTCTCTTACGTCTGTGGTGAAGGACGCAGTGAAAGACATAAATTTGCGGCGACCCAGGTGAGATGAAATGTACAGGTTTCCCATTGCAATATCCGACACCTCACGACCCAGGTGACCCACTAAGCCATTAAAGGTGCCATTAGGGAGACGCTCACCCCACATCTCACCTGCGGGGGGAGAGAGAGAGAGAGAGAGAGAGAGGGAGGGAGGGAGTGGGAGAGGAGAGAATTTTTTTTTAATAACAGAACAGAGGACGGAAAAACAAATGAATAAAAAAATCATAATCCATAGACCGGATTACTGGCGTCCTCTGTTCATAAAATATCTGTAACAGTTGGACTTGAACAGCTGTAGGTTGAAGTTTGGAGGGAAACAATTCAGGGGAAGCATTTTCCAGAGAGATGCAGTTCGGGGAATGAAAGAATTCTGATAGGCAGAAGTTCTGCAATATGGCTGAGTGACATTCCAGTCATGAGCTCTACCAGATGCCCGTGTAGCACGAGGGAAGGCATGGAAAGGTGGCACAGTGGACGCAACTTCGTCTGAGCATTTGCCATAAAAACATTTATAAAAAAAAAAAAAAAAAAGCAAGGGAGGCAACATTCCTTCTTACTTGTAGGGGAGGTAATTTAACTATAATAGCAGGGTTTTTAATAATTCCAGCAGCTTTGTTCTGAATTTTGTGTGTTGTTTTAGTGCAACCTCCCCACATCAATTCCACAAGGGTGAGCAATATTCTAGCAGAGAGAGCACAGGACTCATAACTTATAGTTAACTGCTCATCAGTGAAGAGGTTACGGACTCTGTACAATAATCCAAGTTTCTCTGAGGTGGTTTTAGTAAGTGATCTGACATGAGAGGTCCAGCTGAGGGCACTGTTAAGTGAGACTTTTGGAGATGGGAATATTAGGTGCACTAAAGGTAATATACGAATCTGGCAATATCTGTCTATTAGTAAGCTGTATATATTTGGCTCTATTAGCATGGTATGAGACAAGGTTATTTTGTCCCCATTCACTGATCGTAGATAAGTCTCGATTTATGGAGACAGCTGCACTGAGTTGAGAGATGGAGATATTAAACTTTGTGAATGGATGCCCGAGCGTGAATGAACTGTGAAGTGTTGAGTCTTCTGGATATGAATGGACGGAACCGTGGGTGACAGATGAGAGATCATTAATATGAACTAGGAATGGGGTTGGCGCCAGAACTGATCATTATGGCACGCCGGCATGAATTGAGTGGAAATCGGAATAAACATCATCTATTTTTACTCTTATTTTTCTGTTGTTGAGATATGAGGAAAGCAGAGGAACAAAAGACGTTAGTCCATAGCAAGGGAGTTTGGACAGCAGGGGAACGGTGCCATACTCTGTCGAAAGCTTTAGAAATATCAAGGGCTACTGCATGAGTTTCTCCATGTAGGTCGATTGATTGATGGATGGTATGAGTCAGGAGATTGAGTATGTCAATGGTGGATCTTGCATGGCGAAAACCATATTGTCTATCATTAATTAAGTTGTTGGATTCAAGGTGTTTAACTACGTTCTTATAAATTACAATTTCAAATACTTTACCAAGAGAAGATGTGACAGCTATTGGTCTGTAATCAGAGGGTTCAGAGGAACTTCCTTTCTATGGAATTGGGTGGATATTGGCTTCTTTCCATGAATTAGGGAATGAAAAATATGTATGCATAATCTGAACAATTTAGTATGAACAGAGGCAAGTTCTGGTGAACACCCCTTTAAAACAATTGGAAGAATTCCATTTGGGTCTGGAGCTTTGTTGGTAAATTGTCTAGGATGGATTTTACGTACAGTATCTAGTCTGTATTTTAAGTGGAACAATTTCGGGAGAGTCAAATTTCAATACTGGGACATTCTGGCTGACTTCCTCCAGGGTAGAACTTCTGGTAAACGTACTGGCAAGGATATTCGCCCCACCATGTGGGCCACCTGCAGTGTCGCCATCTGAAAACTCTAGCGGGGGAATGGGTGGTGACTTGTTGAAGTCACCATTGATAGAATCAAGAGCTGACCAGTGCACTCTGCCATCACTAGGGTTGTTAAGTAGTGTTGATGCTTGATTTTGAAGAAAGTTTGATTTAGCGAGATTTATCACAGCCTTGGCATGGTTTCCAGCAATTTTAAATTGACAGAGCGATTCAGATGTTTTTGATCCTACGTGTGAGCCATATACTGATGACACTTGGGCTTTTACTCTGGCACAACTGCTATCAAACCACCTTGGAGAGTTCGATCTTTTAGTGAACCGTCAACTTGGTATGAACAATTCCACACGAGCCTGTACCAAGTCACCAATGTGGGACTGGGTAGAACTGACATCACTAGAGAAAAAGACTGCCATGCAATGTCAGCAAGACAGTATCTAAAGCCATCCCAGCTCTCCTCATCAAAACACCATTGGGCCACCCCAACAGGTTCAGAACAGGGAGGCTTGGGGAGCCAACCAGTGAGGCTCCAGTGAAACAGTGGCTGAAGGATCCAGGCAGTGACAGCAACTCCATCCCGTAGTGAACTGGATTATTTGTCAGGAATAGATCCAAGAGATAGTATTCCCCTTGGTTGCCCCGCCAACTGCGTGAGACTAAACTGCTCACACTCTCGACCAGCATCGTCAGTCCTGGCAGAATGCAATAATCATTCTACATCATGTACGTTAAAATCACCCAGATGGTAATTTCGGTGCTAAGCAGTTCAGTGACAAAGGTGTTTTCAGACCCGGCCCCAGTGAGGATATGGCAAATACCTGATATAAATTAAAAAATCTTCTGTCTCAGTCTATTTGCTTACCTGTTTGTTTATCTACCTGTATATCTATGTATCTATAGTCAATCAGGTCAAATCTCTGTCTACATATCTATGTACATATGTATGTGTGTGTGTGTAACTATCTATCTCTTTACGTCTAGCTGTCACTATCTGTCTATCTGTCTATATATCTGGTATCTGACTATGTAACTGTCTATATATATATATCCATCCATCCATCCAACACTCTATATCTGTCTGTCTATCAGTTTGTACATCTATCTAAGTCTATCTGTCTATTTATCAACCAATCCCCTTATGTCTAGCCATCCATCTATTAGTCTCGATATTTGTCTATCTATCTATCCATCCATCCTTCTATTAGTCTCATGTCTGTCTATCTGTCCATCCATCCGTCTATCACTCTTCCTATATCTATCTGTCTATCTATCTATTCATCCATATATCAGTCTCACAGTATCTATCTGTCTATCTATCTATTCATCTGTCAATCTTCCTATACCTATCTATCTATCTATCTATCTATCCTTCATCTATCAATCTCCCTATATCTATCTATCTATCTATCTATCCTTCATCTATCAATCTCCCTATATCTGTCTATCTATCTATCTATCCTTCATCTATCAATCTCCCTATATCTATCTATCTATCTATCTATCCTTCATCTATCAGTCTCCCTATATCTATCTATCTAACCATCTATCAATCTTTATATCTATCTATCCATCCATCTATCAATTTCCCTTTATCTGTCTATCTCTCCATCCATCCATCTATCATTCACCCTTATCTATCTATCTATCTATCTATTCATCCATCTATCAATTTCCCTTTATCTGTCTATCTCTCCATCCATCCATCTATCATTCACCCTTATCTATCTATCTATCTATCTATTCATCCATCTATCAATTTCCCTTTATCTGTCTATCTCTCCATCCATCCATCTATCATTCACCCTTATCTATCTATCTATCTATCTATTCATCCATCTATCAATTTCCCTTTATCTGTCTATCTCTCCATCCATCCATCTATCATTCACCCTTATCTATCTATCTATCTGTGTATCTATCTATCTATCTATCTCACCTGGGGGCATATCAAGGTAGGTGATAGAAAAGTTACACAGCCTGGCCATTGCTTTCACCACCTCTATCTCCTGTCCATATCTCTCTTCAATAATTCCTTCTTCACTGCGGCGATAGAAAACTGCTGGGCTGTATTCCAACGGGGTGACCTGGAAGATAGATAGATAGATAGATAGTAGATAGATAGATAGGTAGGTAGACTGATAGATAGATAGATAGATAGATAAAGATACTCCAAAATAGATAGATATTTAGATATTTCAAGTTGGATGGTAGGTATATAGGTAGACAGATAGAGATAGATAAATAGATAGATAGACATAGATAGACAGACAGACACGTAGGCAGGGAGAGAGAGAGAGAGAGAGAGAGAGAGAGAAAGGGAGGGAAGATGAGAGACTAGTCAAGAAAAATAAAAGCTAGGACAAGACGAGAGAGAGAGGGAGAGAGAGAAAGAGAGACAGAGAGAGAGAGAGAGAGAAAGAAAGAGAAAGAAAGAGAGAGAGAGAGAGAGAGAGAGAGAGAGAGAGGGAGTATACGTACAGTGATCAGAGCTCCCTTCATATCCTTAAGCTTATCTCGCAGTAAACTCATCTTAGGCTGGTACACCCCACGGCGCCAAGTACCTACGCGCTGCAACGGGTCTGCGGTGTAAACTCGTCCCACGTGCATTCTCTTGGTGTACATCTGGTTTGTGTAGACCTGCCAGTGGTTGTATGTGCCGCCCTGTGTGTGTGTGTGTGTGTGTGTGTGTGTGTGTGAGAGAGAGAGAGAGTGAGAGAGAGAATTGCTATACTTCTAAATCAATCTTGAGAGAGAGAGAGAGAGAGAGAGAGAGAGAGAGAGAGAGAGGGGGTTGGGATTTGACACCTAGAATCATTTGAGTTAGAATCATTTGACACCTAGAATCACACCTAGAATCATTTGACACCTAGAATCATTTGACACCTAGAATCATTTGACACAATCATTTGACAGAATCATTTGACAATCATTTGACACCTAGAACCACACCTAGAATCAACTGACAGAATCACTTGACACCTAAAATCATTTGAGTCAGAATCATGTGGCAGTTAGAATCACTTGACACCTATAGTCGCGGCGCACGACTCTGAGGTTGTCATTATCGTACTCTGGCAACCTACCCGTCAACATTGTTTTCAATTTCGTGTATAATATGATACGCTTGTGATTCATGTATAATATGTTCGTGTATAATAATATTTGTGTATAATATATTCGTGTGTAATAATATGATTTCTTATATGACATGATACGAAATCGGACGCACAGTTAAAAAAGGTAGGTTGCTAGGGTACGATAATGTCACTCTCAGAGTCGTGCGCCGCGACTATAGACTCAATTGGCACCTACCTGAATTAGGCCAAAAATATAAGGTGTTTTTCTGCCACTCTTGGTCTGGCTCAGTTCAGCAAGTTGTTCCTTCGCAGCCCCCACCACCACCAGCCTGAAGTAGTAGTAGTATTAATAGTAGTAGTAGTAGTAGTAGTAGTTGAAGTTGTAGTAGTAGTAGTAGCAGAAAAATAAGTAGTATTAGTAGTAGTAGAAGTAAAAGAAGAAAATGAGAAGATGAATTAGTAGTAGTAGTAGTAGTAGTAGTAGTAGTAGTAGTAGTAGTAGTAGTAGTAGTAGTAGTAGTAGTTGTTGTTGTTGTAGTAGTAGTAGTAGTAGTAGTAGTAGTAGTAGTAGTAGTAGTAGTTGTTGTTGTAGTAGTAGTAGTGGTGGAAGAAGAAGAAGAAGTAGAAGAAGAAGTAGTAGTAATATTGGTAGAAGTAGTAGCAGTAGTAGTAGTAACAGTATTGGTAGTAGTAGAAGAAGAAAGAGGAAGAAGAAAAAGAAATAGTAGTAGCAGCAGCAAGAGATGAAGAAAAGGAGTAGTAGTAGTAGTAGTAGTAGTAGTAGTAGTGGTAGTAATAGCATTAGGGGTAGCAGCAGTAATGAGAGCAGCAGTGGTTATAGTAGTAGTAGTAGTAGTAATAGCAGTAGTAGTAGTAGTAGTAGCAATAGCAGTAGTAGTAGTAGTGGTAGTAATAGCAGTAGTAGTGGTAGTAGTAGTAATAGTAGTGGTAGTAGTAGTAATAGCAGTAGTAGTAGTAGCAGAAGTTGTTTTGTTTTTGTTTTTTCTTGGAGGGAACAGTTTGCGGGCTCTTGGCCTTTGGTTCCTTCTTCCTTGCATTAAAGAATAAGTAGTAATAATAGTAGCGGTAGTAGGAGCAGCAGTAGTAGTAGTAGTAGTAGTGGTAGTAGTAGTAGTAGTACAGTAGTAGTAATAGTAGTAGTAGTAATAGTAGTGGTAGTAGTAGTAGTAGTTTTTTCCTATTTAAACCCAACTTGGTGAACGGGCTGAAGGTAAAGCAGAATCCAAGGCAGCTTTGAGATCCATTGGCCAAAAGTCAATGTCGCGGGGCAAGGTTGAGGCCATATGTGTGTGTGTGTGTGTGTGTGTGTGTGTGTGTGTGTGTGTGTGTGTGTGTGTGTGTGTGTGTGTGTGTGTGTGTGACTAAGATAATTCACATAGGAGAAGGTGTTAGGGAGCTGAGCAAATGGGCGATGTTCTCGAACGGTTAGGGAGCTTGCTAACACCTCTTGTTTACCGATTTATTCCTGATTCCGCTCCGTTCTTATATTTTTGTGTGTTATTCGTGCAATCTATGTCGATACTGAAGAGAATAAATCGTTAAGGAAGAGGTGTTAGGGAGCCTCCAAGTTGTGCCCATATTCTCGTTAGTTAAGGAAGCTCCCCAACACCTTTTCCTAAGCGATTTACTTTGCTTATTACCCGTTACTGTCCTGTTCTGTGTTATATAAAAGCTTCCAATGTAGCCAAATTCTGCATAAATAATGTACATAAGGATATTGCCCAGCCATATCCGAAACTAAATCGCTAAGGAAGTGGTGCTAGGGAGGTTCATTACTAGCCAAGGGGATAAGGTCACAGTTGTCATAATTATACTGCCATTAGACCGACTGGTGAGTGGGTTGCTATTTATTATTATTATTATTATTATTATTATTATTATTATTTATTATTATTATTACTGTATTATTATTATTATTATTATTATTATTATTATTATTATTATTATTATTATTATTATTACTGTATTAGTAGTAGTAGTAGTAGTAGTACTAGTATTGTTGTTGTTCTTGTTGTTGTTATTGTTATTACTATTAATATTATTATTATTATCACTACTACTGCTACTACTACTACTATTATTATTATTATTATTATTATTATCATTATTATTATCATTATTATTATTATTATTATTATTATTATTATTATTATTATTATTCTTACTACTACTACTACTACTACTACTACTGCTACTGCTGCTAGTATTAGTATTATTACCTGCCTTTATAGTCCCACTCTGCAGACCCCTGCTTGGCAAATTCAATCAGATGTCTAGCCTCAGACAGGAGGAAAACATGAATGCGACAAGTACCAGTCATGACCACACGGGGGGGCTGCCTCCCCTCCTGTACCTCCACCACCTGAAAGAAGAAGAAGAAGAAGATGATGATGATGATGATGATGATGATGATGACGATGATGAAGGAGGAGGAGGGGGAGGAGAAAAGAGGAGGAGGAAGAAGAAGAAGAAGATGATGATGATGGTGATGATGATGATGATGATGATGATGATGATGATGATGATGGAGGAGAAGGGGGAGGAGAAAAGAAGAAGAAGAAGAAGAAAAAGAAAAAGAAGAAGAAGAAGATGATGATGATGATGATGATGATGATTGTCACGGGGTTTTTAAGATTAATGCAATATTTAAAGGATAATTTGCAATATTACTGAAGAGCAGGGACAATGAACTGTCTTATGAAAATCAAGCAATGATTACTTTATTCTGGCTTGCTTCGCCGATTCTCTAAGAAGGAGAATTTATAAACTTTCTCAACAGTACACAGCAGAGACTAATTACTCACAAATGCTGTTTATTAGTACTGTTGGCCTCTGGAGAAAGTGACTTCACCCCTGACAGTCAATAACTAATGTTATTAATATAAACAGATTCTTGCTGATGCATTAACTCCTACATGGCACAACGGATTTTAAGCTTAATACAACAAGACTGGCCTAAGTACCAGTTATGAATAGCAAAGCGTTTATGCAAGGTATGAGCTGCAAGTGAAATAAGCTTAATATGGAGAAATGAAACACGAGTTTACATTACATTAAGCTCGAGAAAAAGAACCGATAATTTATTGATTACAATAAAATAAATTAACGTCACATGAGTCTCAAGATGAATTCAAAATAAAGAGATCGCACTCACTCGCTCACTCAGAAGCTAAACTCTTAAACCTAGGAAAACGAAAAGAAAATACTGGTCAGAAAAGTGGACAAAACGGATGACTGGGCGTCGTTACTGGAAGGACACTGCACTCGCTGAGCCTCTAGCCAATCACAGCTATGTGGGAATACAGCGGCGGTGGGAGCTTCGTAGGAAGGACACTGGCACACACTACCTACTTCCGCGGGCTCAACCCTTGACTGACTAAATCGTGGGAAAGAGGCAAGTGCTGTGGCTGCATTACTAATGGCTAGAATGAGCGAAACATGCCCAAAATAAATTGCTCAGCGGAAGTGCTAACGTCTCGCACAAAGACGATCATTTATGACAGTGAAAAATTGTTTTGAAAACACTCCCGACCGGGTGAGCGGTTAACTGAACGGTAACACTGGGATTCCACTAGAGTTCACGGTTTCCCACCAAATGATGTCACGAGCCGACTCGTGACAATGATGATGATGGAGGAGGAGGAGGGGGAGGAGAAAAGAGGAGGAAGAAGAAGAAGAAGATGATGATGATGATGATGATGATGATGATGATGGTAATGATGATGATGATGATGATGATGATGATGATGATGATGATGGTAATGATGATGATGATGATGATGATGATGATGATGGTAATGATGATGATGATGATGATGATGATGATGGTGATGATGATGATGATGATGATGATGATGATGATGAAAGAAGCAGGAAGATGAAGAAGAAAAAAAAGAAACAGAAGAACAAGGAAAAAGAGGAAGAAGAGGAAGAAAGAAGAAGAAGAAGAAGAAAGAAGAAGCAGAAGAGGAGGAAGAGGAAGAAGAAGGAGAAAGAAGAGGAGGAGGAAGAAGAAGGAGAAAGAAGAGGAGGAGGAGGAGGAGGAGGAAGAAGTAGAAGAAAACACAGACAATTGAGAGAGAGAGAGAGAGAGAGAGAGAGAGAGAGAGAGAGAGAGCTGTAACTGACCACTTGTGAATTTTACCCTACAAGGACGTTCAAAATATCGACACGTATGCGCTGGTGATATGGTTACCACCCAGCGAAAGCAATAATAATCGTATTACCAGTGATAATAGCTTACTTGTGATAATAACTTTGACATAATATCGAGCACTTGTTGAATCATGCCAAGCTTCGATAGATAGATAGATGGATAGATAGACATTGACAGACAGATAGATAGATAGATAGATAGATAGAGATAAGTAGATAGATGAATACATAGACAGACAGATAGATGGATAGATAGATAGATGAACAGACAGACAGATAGAAAGATAGATAAATAGATTCAGTAGATCCAATGACCCGTATCTCGTCGGGTAAGGAGGCTCCCTAACACCTCTTCCTTAGCGATTTATTTTTGGATATGGCTGGTTAATATCCTTGTGTACGTTATTTATGCAGAGTATGGCGATGCTAGAAAGAATGAGACAACACTAGATCGGACAGGAAAGTGTAATGGGCATAATAAATCACTTAGGATGGGGTGTTAAGGAGCTTCAAGATGTAATAAAGCAAAATAAATCACTTTAGAAAGAGGTGTTAGGGAGTTTCTGGGTTTAATAAGCAAAATAAATCACTTAGGAAGAGGTGTTACGGAGCTTCAAGATGTAATAAGGAAAATAAATCACTTAGGAAGAGGTGTTAGGGAGTGTCAAAGTGTTATAAGCAAAATAAATCGCTTAGGAAGGGGTGTTACGGAGCTTCAAGGTTTAATACGCAAATAAATCACTTAGGAAGAGGTGTTACGGAGCTTCAAGGTTTAATAAGCAAAATAAATCGCTTAGGAAGAGGTGTTAGGGTGTTTCGAGGTGTAATAAGCGAAATAAATTGCTTAAGATGAGGTATCAGGGGGCTTCAAAGTGTAATAAGGAAAATAAATCACTTAAGATTAGGTGTTAGGGAGTTCAAAGTGTAATAAGCAAAATAAATCACTTAAGATGAGGAGTTAGGGGGCTTCAAGGTGTAATAAGCAAAATAAATCACTAAGGAAGAGGCGTTAGAGTGCTTCAGGATGTGACAAGCAAAATAAATCACTTAGGAGGAGATGTTAGGGAGCTTCAAGATGTAATAAGCAAAATAAATCACTTAATATGAGGTGTTAGGAAGCTTCCAAGTGTAATAAGTAAAATAAATCACTGAGGAAGAGGTGTTAGGGACCTTCACCACTCACCTGCCTAGGACGCTGTGTGGTGAGGAGGGTGGTGATGGCGGGGTGAAAGATGGATACAAAATAAATCACTTAAGAAGGGGTGTTAGGGGGCTTCAAGGTGTAATAAGGAAAATAAATCACTTAAGATGAGGTGTTAGGGAGCTTCACCACCCACCTGCCTAGGACGCTGTGTGGTGAGGAGGGTGGTGAAAAATAAATCACTTAAGATGAGGTGTTAGGGAGCTTCAAAGGGTAATAAGGAAAACAAATCACTTAAGATGAGGTGTTAGGGAGCTTCACCACCCACCTGCCTAGGACGCTGTGTGGTGAGGAGGGTGGTGATGGCGGGGTGGAAGACGGGTGTGTGTGGTGAGTCGACCATCAACACAACATCACACTCACCCAAAAGATTCACCGTCTGTCGCAACACCATCTCCAGCGATTTATTCAGGCCAGTCTGAGGGAGAAAAGGATATACTGAAATTCATAGTCCCCCCTAACACCTCCTCCATAGCGATTTATTTACACCTCTTCCTTAGCGATTTATTAACACCTTTTCCTTAGCGATTTATTTTCCTTTATTACAGTTTGAAGCTCGCTAACACCTCTTCCTATGTGATTTATTTTGTTTATTACGCCTTGAAGCTCCCTAACATCTTTTCTTAAGTGGTTTATTTTGTTTATTACACCTTGAAGCTCCCTGACACCTTTTCCTAAGTGGTTGATTTTACTTATTACATCTTGCAGCTCCCTGACACCTGTTCCTTAGCGATTTATTTTGCTTATTAAACTTTAAAGCTCCCTAACACATTTTCCTAAGTGGGTGATTATGCTTAATACATTTTGAAGCTCCCTGACACCTGTTCCTTAGCGATTTATTTTGCATATTACCCTTGAAGCTGCCTAAGACCCCTTCCCCATCATTCTGACGAGAGAAAGGGAGTCATATACTGTATACACTGAAATTCATAGTCCCCTAACACCTGTTCCTTAGCGATTTATTTTTGAATATGGGTGATTAATATCCTTTTGTACGTTACTTATGCAGAGTATGGCGATATTGGAAGGATGTATGTGACAGAAGAGGACAGGTTAAAAAAAATAAATCGCCTAGGAAAAAGTGCTAGTGAGCGTCCTTAACCGCAGAGAACACGAACTTGTCTGTGGTAAGGAGGTTCCCTAACACCTTTTCCTAAGCGATTTATTTTGGGTTATCACACCTTGTCGTCCTCTTCTGTGTTACTTAAATCATTCTAATACCACCATCCTCTACATAAATAAAGTAAAAAGCCAATTATCCGGACATATCCAAAAATAAATCGCTTAGGAAGTGGTGTTAGGGAGTTGTCTTAATCGAAGCCGTCCCTGCAACACGAAAATCACAAAACAGCGTAATATTTGGACCATCTTATAAAATGAACTGATATATATAAGGGAAATTACATATAAGAGATGTTGATGATGATGATGATGATGATGATGATGATGGGTGGTGGTGGTGGTGGTGGCGGTGGTGGTGGTGGTGGGGGTGGTGGTGACGGTGGTGGTTATGGTGGTGGTGGTGATGGTGATGGTGGTGGTGGTGGTGATGGTGATGGTGGTGGTGGTGGTTGTGGTGGTGGTTGTGATGATGATGATGATGATAGTAATAATGATGATGATGATAGTGATGATAGTAATAATAATGATGATGATGATGATGATGATGATGATGATAGTGATGACCAAATTCCACGTGCTTCCTACCTGTGTCTTTGGAAGTAGTGATGAATGTAGTGATGATTGACAGGCAGTAGCACAAGTCATCACAACCACAACTACCATCACTGCCTTCTGTCCCATCTTTTTATGATGCTAGTCACGAAGAAGTGCTATGAAAAGAATGAAGAGCCGTTAGTATTATTATCACTGAGATATAGATATGATGCTAGTCACGAAGAAGTGCTATGGAAAGAATGAAGAGCCGTTAGTATTATTATCACTGAGTTGTAGATATGATGCTAGTCAAGAAGAAGTGCTATGGAAACGATAGAGCGATAGTCCAGTTTTATTCCTTCACTGTGTTGTATAATATGATGCTAGTCACGAAGAAGTGCTATGGGAAGGATGAAGAACCGATAGTATGATTGTAAGCTGTAAAATATGATGCTAGTCACGAAGAAGTGCTACGGAATTTATAGAGATTTTGACATTCCTCTCAGTTCAGTTGTTGGCCAAGTGTAGTCAGACTGAAGTGAAAACTCGACTAGTAACCAAGGAGACTCATTCCTGCCGCATAACTCATCTAATTTATCTATCTGCCTGTCTGTCTGTCTGCCTATCTATCTATCTGTCTGTCTGTCTATCTATCTATCTATCTATCTATTTATTTATCTACTATCTATCTATTTATCTATCTGTCTGTCTGTCTGTCTATCTCTCTGTCTATCTATGTATGTCTATATATCTATCTACCTACCTACTTATCTATCTATAAGCTCGAGAGAGAGAGAGAGAGAGAGAGAGAGAGAATACAGTGCTGAAGCCTTTTCCCAACTCGTCTTCCTTTTTCCGTAGCACTTCTTCGTGACTATCTCTCTCGACTTGGCCCAGATTTTCGTCCTTTTGCAGCTTATTTCATGTAGCTCCTTCCCGTAGCACTTCTTCGTGACTAGCACCATATTTCACGTAGCTCAGTGTCAGAAAAAAATATATACTACGGCTCTACATCCTTTCCATAGCACTTCTTCGTGACTAGCATCATATTCTAGTGTTAATCTATTGTTACTACGGCTCTACATCCTTTCCATAGCACTTCTTCGTGACTAGCATCATATTCTAGTGTTAATCTATTGTTACTACGGCTCTACATCCTTTCCATAGTACTTCTTCGTGACTAGCATCATATTCTAGTGTTAATCTATTGTTACTACGGCTCTACATCCTTTCCATAGCACTTCTTCGTGACTAGCATCATATTCTAGTGTTAATCTATTGTTACTACGGCTCTACATCCTTTCCATAGCACTTCTTCGTGACTAGCATCATATTCTAGTGTTAATCTATTGTTACTACGGCTCTACATCCTTTCCATAGCACTTCTTCGTGACTAGCATCATATTCTAGTGTTAATCTATTGTTACTACGGCTCTACATCCTTTCCATAGCACTTCTTCGTGACTAGCATCATATTCTAGTGTTAATCTATTGTTACTACGGCTCTACATCCTTTCCATAGCACTTCTTCGTGACTAGCATCATATTCTAGTGTTAATCTATTGTTACTACGGCTCTACATCCTTTCCATAGCACTTCTTCGTGACTAGCATCATATTCTAGTGTTAATCTATTGTTACTACGGCTCTACATCCTTTCCATAGCACTTCTTCGTGACTAGCATCATATTCTAGTGTTAATCTATTGTTACTACGGCTCTACATCCTTTCCATAGCACTGCTTCGTGACTAGCATCATATTCTAGTGTTAATCTATTGTTACTACGGCTCTACATCCTTTCCATAGCACTTCTTCGTGACTAGCATCATATTCTAGTGTTAATCTATTGTTACTACGGCTCTACATCCTTTCCATAGCACTGCTTCGTGACTAGCATCATATTCTAGTGTTAATCTATTGTTACTACGGCTCTACATCCTTTCCATAGCACTGCTTCGTGACTAGCATCATATTCTAGTGTTAATCTATTGTTACTACGGCTCTACATCCTTTCCATAGCACTTCTTCGTGACTAGCACCATCTTCCAGTGTTAATCTATTGTTACTACAGCTCTACTGTACATCCTTTCCATAGCACTTCTTCGTGACTAGCATCATATTCTAGTGATAGTCTATTGTTACTACGGCTCTACATCCCTTCCATTGCACTTCTTCGTGACTAGCATCATATTCTAGTGTTAATCTATTGTTACTACAGCTCTACATCCTTTCCATAGCACTTCTTCGTGACTAGCATCATATTCTAGCGTTAATCTATTGTTACTACGGCTCTACATCCTTTCCATAGCACTTCTTCGTGACTGGCATCATATTCTAGTGTTAATCTATTGTTACTACGGCTCTACATCCTTTCCATAGCACTTCTTCGTGACTAGCATCATACTCGTGTTAATTTATTGGTGCAAAGACATATAATACTGGTCTACATCCTCTGCATAACACTTCTTCGTGACTAGCTATTGTCACTGCTCTGCCTCGTATTCATATTTTTTAACAATATTTCAATAAACGTGGAGGTGATAGGAAGCGTTAGGAGAAATACACTGAGGTGGTTTGGCCATGTAGAGAGGATGGAGAGTAAGAAACTAACTAGGAGAGTGTATGTGAGTGAGGTGGAGGGGGGGAGAGGGAGAGGTAGGCCGAGGATGAGATGGAGGGATGAGGTAGAGAGGAGAAACTAACTAGGAGAGGATGTGAGTGAGGTCGAGGGGGGGAGAGGGAAGGGGAGACCGAAGATGAGATGGAGGGATAGAGTAGAGAGGATGGAGAGTGAGAGACTAACTAGGAGAGTGTATATGAGTGAGGTGGAGGGGGGAGAGGGAGAGGTAGACCGAGGATGAGATGGAGGGTTGGAGAAGAGAGGTGTATGACAGAGGGGGATGTAAGTTGGGGGGAGGGCAGAGAAATGACACGGGACAGGGTAACAAGGAGGCGATTTGTTTGTGGCCACCCCTTACGGAATTAAGACGTCTGGTTAGATAGATAGATAGATAGATAAATAGATAGACAACTACTTCAGCCAACACCAATGCAATTCCGAAAATCTGGTTCCTTCTCAAAACTTTGCCTCCCGTGACTCAGATAAAAAATATATGATGCTAGTCACGAAGAAGTGCAATAGAAAGGACGTTTTTTGTAGCTACCCTTTTTACTCTTACTTGGTATAAAATTGCAACCTCTCGATTTTAGTTACTGAGTTAGAATAAGATGCTAGTCACGAAGAAGTGCTATGGGAAGGATGTAGAGCCGTTGTATTGTTTTTCAGCCACTGAGCTATTGAGTTAAAATGAGATGCTAGTCACGAAGAAGTGCAATGGGAAGGATGTAGAGCCGTTGTATTGTCTTTCAGCCCCTGAGCTACGTGAAATATGGTGCCTGTCACGAAGAAGTGCCATGGAAAGGAGCTACGTGAAATAATCTGAAGAAGGACTAAGATCTGTCCCAAAATATATGCAACTCAGTCTCATATTTTTAAAAGGAATACGAGAAACAGATAGACAGATAGATCAATAGATAGGTGGGTAGACAGACAGATAGATAGATAGATAGATAGGTTGTTAGATAGATAGATAGAGAGATAGATAGAGGAGGAAAAAAACAAGCTTAAATAATAGCTTACGATGTTCGGTGTTGAGAGGCCGGGCAAGATGTGAGGGTGAGGCGGTGTTAGGCTACTTATAACACCTCTCTCTCTCTCTCTCTCTCTCTCTCTCTCTCTCTCTCTCTCTCTCTCTCTCTCTCTCTCTCTCTCTCTCTCTCTCACACACACACACACACACACACACACACATAAACAGAGGACTGACATCATATTAAAAAGAATCATCGCTCTCTCTCTCTCTCTCTCTCTCTCTCTCTCTCTCTCTCTCTCTCTCTCTCTCTCTCTCTCTTCATAATCTTGTTTACACGACAGACACTGATATAACTGGTCGGATCCACTGCCTGGTTATACACACGTCCCTCAACTCCCTCCCTATCCCCCGAAAGGACGATGATGGATTGCGGAAGGAGGGTAACTTCGTCCTGCAGTCCACTGGGTTCACGTTTAGATGAACCTGGGGCTTCTGCTACAACAACAACAACTACAACAAATAAAAATAAAGTAATAATAATAATAATAATAATAACAATAATAATAATAATAATAGTAATAATAATAATAATAATAATAATAATAATAATAATAATAATAATTTCTTCCATACAAATATTCCACCCATATAAACATTTCACCCATATAAACATTTCACCCATATAAACATTTCACCCATATAAACATTTCCCATATAAACATTTCACCCATATATACATTTCACCCATATAAACATTTCACCCATATAAACATTTCCCATATAAACATTTCACCCATATATACATTTCACCCATATAAACATTTCACCCATACATACATTTCACCCATATAAACATTTCACCCATATAAACATTTCACCCATATAAACATTTCCCATATAAACATTTCACCCATATAAACATTTCCCATATAAACATTTCACCCATATATCCATTTCACCCATATAAACATTTCACCCATATATCCATTTCACCCATATAAACATTTCACCCATATAAACATTTCACCCATATAAACATTTCCCATATAAACATTTCACCCATATAAACATTTCACCCATATATCCATTTCACCCATATAAACATTTCACCCATATATCCATTTCACCCATATAAACATTTCACCCATATAAACATTTCACCCATATAAACATTTCACCCATATAAATATTTCACCCATATAAACATTTCACCCATATAAACATTTCACCCATATAAACATTTCACCCATATAAACATTTCACCCATATAAACATTTCACCCATATAAACATTTCACCCATATAAACATTTCACCCATATATACATTTCACCCATATAAACATTTCCTCATATAAACATGTAGGAGTCAGCAGTTACAATCCTGATATTTAAGGCAAGGTTGACCAGCCTCAAGCGCCCCTGAGTAGCATTTCCAAACACCTTACACTTTCCTTTACCCGCTAATTCCCTCTCTGGATAAGGAAGCTCCCCAGCACCTTTTAATGAGCAATTTATTTTGTTTTTCACACCTTCCTCTCATTTGGTACGTTGACATAAAGCCTTCCAATATCGTCAAAGTTTCCTAAAACCTTTTCCTAGGTGATTTATTTTGTTTACTCCATACTGTCCTCTTTTGTGTTGTATAAATCCTTTCAATATCGTCAAAGCTCCCTAACGACTTTTCTTATGTGATTTATTTTGTTTATTACACTTCAGTCCCCTCTTCTGTTACATAAATCCTTTCAATTTCTCTAATGCTCCCTAACACCTTTTCCTAAGTGATTTATTTTATTTACACCTTACTGTCTTCTGTTTTACTTAAATCTGTCCAATATCGTCAAAGCTCCCTAAAGCCATTTGCTAAGCGATTTATTTTGCCTTCACCTTACTGTCCTCTTCTGTGTTACATAAATCCTTTCAGCTTCTCTAATGCTCCCTAACACCTTTTCGTAAGTGATTAATTTTGTTTACACCTTACTGTCTTCTGTTTTACTTAAATCTGTCCAATACCGTCAAAGCTCCCTAAAGCCATTTTCTAAGCGATTTATTTTGCCTACGCCGTACTGTCCTCTTCTGTTACATAAATTTTTCCAGTATCGTCAAAGCTCCCTAAAACCATTTTCTAAGCGATTTATTTTGCTTCCACCTTACTGTCCTCTTCTGTGTTGCATAAATCCTTCCAGTTTCGTTATAATCTGCATAAATAACGTAGAAAATATTATTACCCAGCCACAGCCAAAAATAAATCGCTAAGTAAAAGTGTTAGGGAGCTTCCTTACCTGAAGAGAATACGGACCAAGCGTCATTTGGTTATGCAGTATGGTTACCACCCAGCGTAGTATATGGGGTCCTGGGATAAAAGAAACATTTGGCCTGTCACACAGCGTAGAGTCACCTGGAGAGAGAGAGAGAGAGAGAGAGAGAGAGAGAGAGAGGCAACACCACATCGAGTGAGTGGATGGTGACTCCCCTTATCCTGCCTAAATCCTCCTCTTACGACAGAGAGCTTCCTTCCTTCTCATACTCTTTTTAAACGACACAGAGTATCCTTCATTAATTACACTCCTTTCTCGTGTGCTTCCTATTACTATCATAAAATCAGTTCATATAATACTTTTCACAGCTACAACCAAAAGTGATGTGCCTGCTAACTTATGCTCATTCTTGTCATCGCGAAATTATGTTGGATTTAAAATGCTCTTTGACTAACCTACGCTTTTTAAATACCATAAATGTCAGTGATATTTTTACAGAGACGAATTGATCTGTTTTGATGGGGTTGACAATCTATTCAGTAATTTAGCTTTGATATTTTTTTTAAGAGATGCGAGAGAGAACGGAATCTGACATGAAGGTGGGTCATTGCACACACACACACACACACACACACACACACACACACACACACACACACACACACACACAGATGGTTTCGTTTTTCACACAGTATTTCTTTCTCACTCAAGTGCTGTAGAGGGACGCCTTCACGTGATGGCACTGATATAACCTGGCGGCCCCGCTGCCTGGGTGTACAAACGTCCCTCAGCTGCTTCCCTATTCCACAAAAGGAGGATGGTGGACAACAGAAGACCAACAAGCCTGCAGTCCACTGGGTTCACGTTTCAGATGAACCTGAAATTGCAACAACAACAACAACAACTACTACTACTACTACTACTACTACTAATGCTAATACTACTTATACTGCTACTGCTGCCACCACCATCACTACTACTACTAATACTACTACTGTACTAATATTAACACTAATGCTGCCACCACCACCACTACTACTACTAATACTACTACTGTACTAATATTAACACTAATACTGCCACCATCACCACTGCAATACCACTGCTACTCCTGCTACTATTTCTGCTACTACAGTACTACCACCACCACCACAACCACCACCACAACCACAACAACAACAACAACAACAACTAATACTACTACTGCTGCCATCATCATCAAAACTACTACTACTACTACTACCACAACAACCACCATCACCACAACCATCACCACCACTACTGCTACTACTACTACTACTATCACCACATCAACAACAACAACTACTACTACTACTACTACTACTACTACTACTAGCACAATCACCACAACCACTACCACCACCACCACCACAACCACTAACTACCACTACCCCACCATCACCACCACAACCACAACCACCACAACTACTACAAACCCAAATAATGCTTAGCAATGTTTATAAATATCATCCCTCAGTGTTTATAAATATGCTCTTGGCTCTGGGTGGCCTTTTATAGAGCTTAATCAACTTTGTAATTTTTGTCATTCTCTTTCGTCTGATAATTATTGTGATTTGCATTTATCGCCAGGAATATTAAGTTTTTTTCTTTCCTGTCTGTGTTCTTACTAGAGAGAGAGAGAGAGAGAGTGTGTGTGTGTGTGTGTGTGTGTGTGTGTGTGTGTGTGTGTGTGTGTGTGAGAGAGAGAGAAGGTAAAAACTATAAACAATGCTTTAGGAATTGTTTACATTGACTAAACTTAATTTCGCTGCCCCCCCCCCAACAAACACCCCTCTCTCCCACATACCTCTCCACTCCATCCCTCCATCTCATCCTCGGCCTCCCCTTCCCTTTTCCCCCCTCCACGTCACACACATACACTCTCTTCGTTAGTCTCACACTCGTCATCCCCCAACTCACACACAGCCTCCCTCATATACCTCTCCAATCCATCCCTCCATTTCATCCTCGGTCTTCCCCTCCCTCCATCTCATCCTTGGTCTCACCCTTCCTCTCCCTCCCTCCACCTCACTCACATACACCAACTGTAAATGCATCCTGTCTAGCAGCCGTGGGAGGATCACTGCCGTCTTAGTGAAACCTGGCTAGCGGAACCCGTAGACTTACCAGCTATGTCTCCTCAGCGATCTACTGCCACTGCCTACGACCCGTTGAGGGGGGCATCCAGCAGTAGTTCCAAGCCGCCGGGAGTTACGAAGATCACAGGTGCGGTGGTGTGGTTCAACGTGAAGTCTGGGTACGGCTTCATCAAGCGCCGGGACACCGGTGCTGATGTTTTCGTGCACAGACTCGGGATCGTTGCACCTAACCCCCGACACTTTCGGCGCTCTCTTGGCGAGGGTGAGGCTGTGGAGTTTCGGCTCCGTCAGTCACCCAAAGGTCCCGAGGCTACGAATGTCACTGGGCCGGAAGGTGCTGCTGTGCAGGGCTCTGCCCATGCACGGTGGCGCCTCACGGCCCAGAGACGCCAGTCTCGTGGTCCTGGGTGTTCTGGGGAGACTAATCTCCTGGTCTCGATGTACGTCGCTACGGCACAGGCTTTTTGTGGGGGTGACAAGGCTCTGTTGCACGTTCCCCTCCCTCAGATCTTTGAGGAGAACGGGCTACCAAGACTTGCCATCCCCCAGAGCTTTGTCGGCGACGTACATTCAGCCCCTCGTCCAGATCGTCGTCCCCGGCGGCCTCCTGCGCAGCCCAAGTCCCGGCCACCTCCACCTCGGCCCCGCTGTACACCGCGCAAACGGCTGTGCCTGGACGGACCCCTCAACAGGGCGACTGGCTCGTCTGTCTCTCCCCCTACCGACCCGGCACCGATCACGGCCATGGAGCTTGACACCATCACCACCGTTGCTGAGATCCACTCCTTGCTTTCTGCAGCTGAGGGGGAAAGGGCTGCCGTCCCCGTTTCGCCCGACCACCGCGACGTCGAGGGCCCTTCCCCCCCCCGTTTCTCCACCTGCTGCTGAGGGAGTGGATCTCACAACTTCCACCACCGATCCGCCGCCTGCAAGCCCCTCACCTGCCCTTGTTCTGCCATCCTCTGCTGAGTCCGACGATGCTGCGTGTACTCGTGAGCTCCTCGCCGCCAGGCTCGAACGCGGCATAACTCTAGCTCTTGGCCGGGTCCTTCAAGACTCCCAGTTAGGCGTTCCACCTCGCGCTAGGGACTCGGGGGAGCTGGAGTTGTACGAGGATGTAGATCGCGACTCCGAGTACAGCGACATCTCGGACTCTGATGGGCAGACTTGAGGTGCTTTTTTTTTGCCCAGCAGCTCTTCTGCTTCCTTCCGCCTGCTGCCCCGTCGTGCTCGTCGATCATCGGGCAGCCGTTTTTCACCACCAACCATCGCACCTTCCCCTGCCCCTGCCGCCTTTCCCCTCGTCCTTCAGTCTGCTGTTCCCGCTTTGCTCTGAATCGAGAGCTTGATTCCGCCTTTTCCCTGACGGGCTCTCTGTTTACCCGTGCCCCTACATGTGCGGGGCGAATATCTACACACACACACACATCCTGTAAATGAATTCTGTAAATGCGTCGTTTTGCTGGTTCTTATCATCTTGGAAACAGTAAATATTGCTTGGGTACGCCTCTCTCTCTCTCTCTCTCTCTCTCTCTCTCTCTCTCTCTGGTAGAAAACCCGATGTGTCAATTCTTCCTATGCATCAATTCTTCCTATGCATCAATTCTTCCTATGCATCAATTCTTCCTATGCATCAATTCTTCCTATACATCAATTCTTCCTATACATCAATTCTTCCTATGCGTCAATTCATCCTATACATTAATTTCTTCCTATCTCTCTACAGACCCACAAATAAATCTGTTCCCAATTATTCTTCCTTGCTCTCTCAACCACGCACCTCACCCCATGGCCGGGACTTCTCTGGTCACTTACTTTTCCTTTCCTTTTCACTTCTTATCTTTATTGGGTGGTGTGTAGATGGATAAGGAGAAGTACAGGGTCATTTACAGCTGTGAGTCTCCAAAATAATTCCAATATTTTAGTTATTAATGAACCGATTGAAGTGAAATTTGCTCCTTACCGTCTTCATTCGTGATAGGTAGCGGCGAACATCATCCACACACTTGATGTAGTGCTGCCTGCTTCTTCCTTCACCTTTAACATTCTTTTTCTCTGTTTGCCCTCCTCTCTTCCTATTTCAATCATCCACTCACTTGATGTAGTGCTGCCTACTTCTTTTATCCTTACCATTCATTTTGTGTCTGCCCTCCTCTCTTCTAATTTCAATCATCCACTCACTTGATACAGTGTTGCCTACTTCTTACTTCACCTTTATCATTCTTTTTCTGTGTATACCCTCCTCTCTTACAATTTCTCCCCGCTTTCCTGTCACTTTTTATTACTCCTCTTTCCTTTTCAGGTGGCTAAAATTGGGTGACAAGCCTAATGATTTCCTGTAAGCCAGGAAACCATTTACAACCCTGGGTGGTAACCATATAACCAACCCATACGTGTTCCCTACGTGCCGACAATTGGGTTGGTGGAGGGTTAGTGCCCCTCCCCGTAAAGCAACTAACTCAAAGACAAACGGCCACCCCTTACGAGGTTATGGCGCCTGGCTAGAGATAGACAGATAGACATAAAACAGCTACGGTAATTCAAAGACAAACGGTCACGCTTTGCGGGATTGTGGCGTCTGGCTAAAGTGAGTGAGTGATAGACATAAAAACAACTAACTCAAAGACAAACGGCAACCTCTTACCTCATCCACCCAACCAATCACTCCCTCCCTCCCTCCCTCCCTCCCTCTCTCTCTCTCTCTCTCTCTCTCTCTCTCTCTCTCTCTCTCTCTCTCTTTGTTCATTCATCCAGCCAGCCATCCACCCACTCAGCCACCCAAACCGTCCAGGCAGCCATTTAACAGAATATGATTAAAGACTGACAGATGAACCTACAGTGTCATTCAAATCTCTAATTGCTGTCGATATACATGGTCGATTATCTGTCTATTTATCTGTTCATCTATAATCTATTTATCCTAATTTATTTACTAATGAATTGGAGGACAACAAGAAGGGAGGGACAGGAGGAAGTAGTTCTTACAAGGAGTGTGGAAGGGTTACAAGAGGATGGAATAAAAAGGCAAATATAAGAGAGAAGTGGAGAAGCGATTGGGTAAATATGGATTGGAGCAGATGGAGGACGTGGAAGGTGTGTGCAAGATATTCACCGAAGAAATTTGTGCAGCGTGTGAGGTGGTGTGTAGGATGAAGAGAAGACGAAAGGGGGTGCAAGGAACAGCATGGTGGAATGAAGAGGTGAGACAGGCTGTGGCACGAAAGAAAGCATATAGTGAGTGGATGAGAAACAGGGGTAAGGAGGAAGCTGAGAGACAGAAAAGAGTTATATGTGGAGAGGAAGAGAGAAGTGAAAAGATTAGTGAGAGAGAGTAAGAAGAAAGTGGGTGAGGAATTCGGAAGGAATTTGAGTGTAAAGTGGAGGGAATGTAAGAAAATGTGCCGGAAAGCGGTGAAAAGAGTAAGACAGGGTGGAAGTGAAGTTAGCAGGGGAGTGAAAGATAAAAATGGTAGATTACTAGTGGAGAAGGGAGAAAAAGTGAGCAGATGGAGAGAACACTTAAAGGAGCTGTTGAACATAGAGAATGAAAGTAATGTGAATATAAGTGGTGGGGGAATGGCTGGGAGAAGGAGGGATGTGAGAAGACAGGAAGAAATCAGTAGGATAGAAGTTGTGGAAGCAATGAAGAAACTCAAAATGGGGGAAAGCTCCAGTAATTGATGAAGTGTATAGTTAATGTTAAAGCATGGGGAAGATATAGCTGTAGAATATTGATGTGGAAGATGTGCAGATTGGCCTGGGAGGAAGGTAGAGTCCCGGAGGATTGGAAGTCAGGTATAATTATTCCCCTGTACAAAGGAAAAAGGGAAAGGAAGTGTGTGCTAATCATAGGGGCATTTGTCTTCTTAGTGTAATAGGAGAAGTATATGGTAGGATACTAATGGACAGAGCTAGGGAAAGAACAGAGGCATTAGTTGGAGAAGAACAGGGAGGTTTTAAGAAGGGAAGAGGTTGTGTAGATCAGATATTCATTCTTAGGTCTTTAGTGGAAAAGTATCTAGAGAAGGGGAAGAATTTGTATGTGGCCTTCATGGATGACGAGAAAGCATATGACAGAGTGGAGAGACAAGGATTGTGGGAAGTATTAAGAACATATGGAGTAAATGGGAAGTTGTTGAATGCCGTGAAGAGTATGTATGAGCGTGCTAAGGCTGCGTTGTGTGTTGATAGTGAACTGCATGAATTTTTCTGTTTGAAGGTTGGATTGAAACAGAGATGTGTCATGCATCCATGGTTGTTCAATCTGTATATGTATGGGGTTATAAAAGAGTAGTACTGGGCAGGTGCGCAAACACTTGCGCAAAACGCAATTGCACACCATTGCACTCCAGTGAATATCGTTTGCGCATTGCGCCCGCACGAGACCATGCGCAATATTGCTCTTGTGCACATGAAAAGGCAGATGCGCAAGTGCAAATTTAGTTGTGCTGCACAACTAAATTTGCATTTGCGCACTTGCTTTGCACACCCGTCCTGTGGATTGCGGGGACACGTGGTCTTGGGAGCTTCCCGTATGTTTGGACAAGGGATGGGGGAGGCTCGGGCAGGTCGCGAGGGTTCTGCTGGGGGGAGGCGGGGGGGACAGAGGGTAGTAGCATTTCTTAAAATGCTTCACCAGAGATAATGTATTTTAATATTTTTTAAATTATTATCATTAGTAAATAATAATAAATTAAAAATACATTATTTATTAAGAGTAGCATATGCAGTTCCCTACACAAATCATTAAAACTATATATTATATCAATCAAATATCCACAGCCTAATAATTCATTAAGCTGTGGATATTTGATATAAATAATATGTTTTAATGATTTTTGTAAGAAATTACACATGCTATGGTATATCTATATTGAATTATTAAATAGAACGTCTTGTGAAAATGCAGATAAAAGTAAAACTGGCAACATCACAGCCTTTGTTTCCCTGTCCCTCTCCCCGCTCACTCCTCTGTTTGAACTTCCACGAGTGAAAAAGTTACTATATGACAGTATTGTGATACCAACTTTAATGTATGGAAGTGAAGCTTTGACCTTGTTGGAGGGACAGAAGTCAAGAGTGAGAGCTGTGGAAATAAATGAGTTATCTGAGAGGAGCATGTGGAGCTACATGGATAGACAGACTGACAAATGAGGAAGTGAAGGATCGTTGTGGTGTTGATGTGGATGTGATAGGAAGCGTTAGGAGAAACACAATGAGGTGGTTTGGTCATATGGAGAGGATGGAGAGTGAGAGACTAACGAGGAAAGTGTATGTGATTGAGGTGGAGGGGGGGAGAGGGAGGGGGAGGCCAAGGATGAGATGGAGGGATGGAGTGAAGTATATGAGAGAAGGGGGTGTGAGTTGGGAGCAGGGCAGTGAAATGGCGGGGGACAAGGTAACATGGAGGCGATTTGTTGCTTGTCTGTGGCCAGTGGCTACCCCTTACGGGATTAAGGCGTCTGGCGATATATAAACAGAATAATAATGGATAAAAATAAGTATGCTAAATTATTTAAATATCCATATTTTACAGTAATTCCCACTAATATATGCAAATGGTTTGCGCTAGCGCTTAGCGACTTTGCGCAAGCTAAATATTAGATTGAGCATTTGCGCAAATTACAAATAATAGAAAATAATAATAATAAATAAAAGTAAGTATGCTATTTTATTTAAGTATCTTAATATTTTACAGTAATTCCCATTAATATATGCAAATGGTTTGCTTGCGCTTTGCAACATTGCGCAAGCTAATTATGTCAGATTGCGCACTTGTGCTTGCGCAAGGTAGTGAACTGTGGATTGCGCATTGCGCTTGCGCAAGGCACATCTTCATTTGCGCTGCCCAGCACTATAAAAAAGATACTGTACAAGATAGGGCAGTGGATGTTGGAGTGGCGCTAATGAGATTGGGCAGTGTTTGGAAACTCCCTGTACTGTTGTTTGCAGATGATACTGTGATGTTAAGTGAAGATGAAGGGGAGCTGCAACTTGGTGAATGAGTCTGGGAGAGTATATAAGAAACGGAATCTAAAGGTGAATTTAAAGAAGAGTAAAGTTATGGTCATCGAGAGAAATGAAGTCAGTGAATGTATAGTGAGGTTGGATGAGGAGGAAATGGAAAATGTGAGTTCATTTAAGTATTTGGGTAGTGAGATGAGTAAGAATGGAAGTTTAGAGGGTAAAATGCTTGAAAGAGTACAACAAGAAAGAAAGGTTGCTGGTTCCTTGAAAGCAGTAATAAGAAACAGGGAAGTGAGCATGGAAGTGAAAAAGTTACTGCTTGACAGTATTGTGATACTAACTCTAACGTATGGAAGTGAAGCTTGGACCTTGTCGGAGGGACACAAGTCAAGAGTGAGAGCAGTGGAAATGAGTTATTTAAGAGGAGCCTGTGGAGTCACATGGAGAGACAGGCTGACGAATGAGGATATAAAGGAGCGTTGTGGTGTGGATGTGGATGTGATAGGAAGCGTTAGGAGGATTACACTGAGGTGGTTTGGCCATGTAGAGAGAATGGAGGGTGAAAGACTGACGAAGAGAGCGTATGTGAGTGAGGTGGAAGGAGGGAGAGGGAGGGGGAGGCCGAGGATGAGATGGAGGGATGGGGTGGAGGTATGTGAGAGAGGGTGGTGTGAGTTGGGAGCAGGGCAGTGAAAAGGCGGGGAACACGGCGACCTGGAGGCGATTTGTTTGTGGCCACCCCAAACGGGATTGAGGCGTCTGGCAATAGATAGATTATTATTTTATTATTATTATTATTATTATTATTATTATTATTATTACTGTTGTTATTATTGTTATTTCAGGTAGGGGGATGCCAAGGATGAGATGGAGGGATGGAGTGGAGAGTTATATGAGCTGAGAGGAGGGTATGAGCTGGGAGCATGGCAGTGAAATAGCATTGGATAGGGTGACATGGAAGCGATTTATTTGTGGCCACCCTTTACGGGATTGAGGTGTCTGGAAATAGATAGACTGATAGTTACCACCCAGCGTAGTAAATGGTTTACAAGGCTATAGTAAACAATTTGGACTGTCATAGTGTAGAATGGCCTGAAGGCAGCACTATATCAAGTGAGTGGATGGTGAGCACCCCCACCAACCAAATTTTCAAGTAAGGAAAGTACCACCGCACTTAAGGAATAACATTCACATTAGGAAGAGTTGCTTCTTGCGGTGAACTCAGTGGACTGCAGGCTGGAGAAGTAATTGAGAGACGTTTGTACAACCAAGCAAGTGGAGTTAGTGAGAGATGGAGACTTTTGCAATTCTTCCTTGCCCCTTGCCCTGGTGGAAGAAGAAAGCAGCTCTTGATATGTTCCCCTCTCGTAACTAAGAATATATGCAAAAGTGAGGCCTCAAGTGTGGTGAAGGTAGGGAACTGAGAGTGGGTCGAGCTGGTTGGAGGAATTTCATGTGGAGGAGTGTATGACTTCTTCAGTCACGTCCTCTTCCTGCCCTCCCTCCCCCATCTACAACATGGTGCATGTGACACCAGGCATCCCTAGTAAGACCTGTGTCCCTCCGCACTACCCATCCCCCTTCCCCCAGCTCCCATTTGAAACTTCCGAATAATGGATGTGTTCACACTTTATACAAGAAATACCCACTGCAACGAGATACCACCAGGACGTTGCAACACCCATCCCAGGAGGAGACCATGGAGGAGCTCTGAGGACGCGCGCAATACCCAGGCAGTATGGGCCTATGTCCCCTACTACCTTGCGCCCTTAATCCCCACAAGGACTCTGGTGATGGCCATTAACCGCATCCATGAGCAGGTGATGGCCATCAGCCGCACTCAGCCCACAGTCCACTCAGAGAACAAGGCACCAGCAACGGCCACTAGTCGTGCCTCCTCTCACAGGACCTCGGTGACGGCCATTGGCTGCACCTGTGGACAGGTGATGGCCACTGACTGCACCTTGCCCTCAGTTCTGTCAGGAAGTCAGGCCCCGGTGACGGTCATTAGCTGCATCGACAGGAGAGGGATGACCACTAGCCGCCCCACTCCTGTTGCCCTTGGGGCCTCCGTGACGGCCACCAGCCACACCAGGGAAAGGCCAGACACCACTCATCTTTCGCCCCCTGTAACTTCCCCTCCAGAGGACGTTCCTTGCTTGGCCCACCCCTCCTGCGGCCGAGTGGGACACCCCTCCTGTTCTCCCCACAGAGGCAGCCCTCAGGAGGAACTACCCTGTCCGGAGGAGGTCTGGCAAGGCCTCATCGTGACCCCGGGAGTACAAGCAGTGCAGCCAGCGCCCAGACGAGACCACCCGCTGCCGGATTCCCGAAGGAGAGGACGCCACAGGCCACCCCTGATGGTGACCCGACCCGAGGGAGACTGCAGTCCCCGGACTCCCCAAGGCACCCCCAGGACCCGAGGGCATGACCTCCCCAGCCCCAGAGGACGAAGACCTCCTCCCCAGGGTGGGTGCAGACAAGCTCGCCTACTCTCCCTATTCTGTCCCAGCCCTGAGGACCGAACACCCCACCGAGGCCCCACTAGAGAAGGGCCCCTCTCCACGCCGCCCAGCAGCCCACTCAAGACGACGTGGCCCCCGAGGGTAGTCCCGTGCCCTCTGAGGGAAGGCACACCTGACGGGACCACTCCCACACCTGGCCAACACCTGTAGGAGCCCAAGACTTCAGTAGCCCTGTCAGAGTCCTCCCACCCAAATAGTGACATGGTACCTGAATAGTGTATTGTGCCTTAATATATTCAGTGCTGTGTGAATTTAGGATATTACACGTGTACAGTTAGTTCCTCTCGTGGTGTATTCTAGTTCCGGTCTCCAAAGAGAACCCCAGCTCAACAGCTGTGTTCTTAGGGCAAGAAGTGACCTAAAAACGCCTAGCATAACAATACAAATGGCCTTCCATCCCCACCCCCCTCGAATAGGACCTGGCCTCCTCGCCAACTTCCGTAACCCATGGACGGCTTCATTTTAGTCCTGTCTTCCTACAGTTTTATTCACCCTAGGACAGAACTGACTTTCAAAATGGAAGTGGTATATATAGTCTTCATAAACCTCTTCAGTGTGAGAGGCCATTTCTGGGTTGAATAAAACAGTAGAGCAAGGATTACGTTGACTTGACTGATGGATGAATGCGTATGTGGCCCATGTCATTGGACGTGTTGGTGATTGTAATCTCCCATTCTTTCCTGTACGCTTTCTTACTTTACCTGCTGGGGAAAATGAGCTGGGCTGATGATAATGATGATGATAATGAATAAAATCGTGTAGCAGCAACATGAAAAAACTGATAAATAAAGTCCGGACTCAGCCTTATTATTTGATATAACACGTAATACGTACGCACCTCTTTATTTAATTTGCACGTAAATTAGTGTTTGAAAAGCTGATGATAGATTCACGATATTCACTACCTAAAATTTTGCGATAAAAAGTTGTCATGCTTGTACTTTATGTAGTGTGACGTCACCAGGGCATCATGGGACGATGGGAGGCTGGGAGCTGATGTTCGACGCGGGGAGGGTGAGTTGATTTTATCCTGGAATTCCTTCATAACTTTTACTCATATTATGGTCATTCTCATCCATGTGTACTCATCAATATCTGGTGCCATAATTGAGCATTGGAAATAATTAAATAGGGGTATAATTATTAGCAGTACGGAGGATTGATGACTGCATATTCCCAGGTGACCAAGATGTCCAGGGGCGAAACCAGGGAAGGTGATGTGTAAATCTTCTCACATTTTTGCCATCTCTGGTAGTTTTTAAGATTGATTATGATCCTTTACGTGGACAAGCACTGTAGTTGATTTTAGCTGGAAAGACTGGAGGATGTTTATTAATAATGGGTTATTTGGAAACATTAAAGTTTGCTCATGGAGAGCTCGAGCAACTTTCATATGAAATGCAAAGTTGCACAGCTTGAAGTTATGAGTTGATTTACCATGTCAACAACTGTGTCAACTTATGCAGCAGCTGATTGTTAGGCTATTTTTTATTTTAACTAAGGAAACATTTCAGCAACTTATGAAATACAGAATTGCCCAGCCTGAAATTTGTAATTGATTGACACATCAACACCTGATTATTAAGCAGTTTTCAAGTTTGTTTTTTTTTATAAAGCACTTGCACATATTCTGTGAGTTTCAACGAGACTCTTGAATGTTAGCTGCAGTAGTTTTACTGCAGGTCTGTGAAGGCAGTTCTTGCTTTGATCAATACTGATGCTGGTTTCTGTTGAAAATAAGTAATTTCCTAACAGCAGTACCTTCCCTGATGATCAAAATGGACCAGATGGGAGAAATGAGTGACATCTGGCAATCCATTTTGGCATCAACTTACCTAGACATGCTTAATCTAACCTAGACCCATGCCCTGACCATGACAACATCGTTTTCGTTTTTGTTTCATTTTCGTTTTCATTTTTGAAGGCTCCAACATGCTGGCATGCATCGGCCTTGGTCATGCCTGCCAATTTTTACCCGTGAATCTTGAAAAATGCCGTCAGTGAAGCTTTTTATTTTAGACTGTTTTAAAACGTCACTGGCACTGGCCACGGAATTATGTCAGATCGATTCAAAACGGCACTGGCACGCAGCGGGTTAAGAGGGGGAAATGAAGTTGAGATGATGATGATGATGATGATGATGGTGATGCAGAAGAGGAGGAGGAGGAATGTGGAATTCTAATGCTTCTGCGATGGCGACAACCATGACAATGGCGAAAACAACATATGATGATTGAGGAGGAGGATGGATGGATGGATGGAATACAGTACTAATGCTTCTATGTTATCTCACAGGGCAGACAAGAAACAGTCATGCCTTCTCACCATAAGGGATTGGATCAGATGTCCAGTGTGTTACTCAGAACCCTTTTGGTAAGTTTTATTGTTATACTTTAAATTGTTACACTGTATTTGCACATTTTCATCTTTGTTTCTTTTTTCTTTCTACCAAGTGATTTATCAACTTGGCGCCATTCCTTTATTTCTTTGCCAGTTCACTTCAAAACTTGGCACAATTGGCAAATACTCCCAAATCATTTTTACTCTCTTTTTTCTTATTTCTGTTAGGGATTTAAAGGTCAGACTACACAATCACAAATTTTAGGATTGTATGTTTCTGTACGTTCAATAATCATTGCAGTTTGCACAGAAGGACGTCTGTAGTTGCCTGGAGACCATCTTGCATTCCCTTGGCTAGGTTGGCTTTTTTATTTTTTTATTAAGTACACAGTAAAATGCAGAATTAGTTATGAAAGTTTCAGTGTTACTTGTTCAGCTAATTTCCTATACTTTAATCACCTTAATTGACCCAGACTTTTTTTCAATTTGTAGTCTACTACTGTACATGCACCTCATTGGCAGGAAAAGACAATGCTGTGGCTCTATATTCTTGCCATAGCACATTTTTTTTTTTTTTTACTAGTATCATTATTTTGCTAAGCTGTTGCAATAAACTTGGCTTTCAAGATGGAGAGATGATTGTTTTAGAAAAGTTAAAGTGAAATGAGTGTAATCCAACTGTACATAGTCAAAGTCCAAGCTGAGACTAACCTTGTTACCATCCATCCATCATCCAATCCTCAGTTGCCCCACGAAGAAAGTACGAGCCCAGGGCTAGGCAAGTTAGTCCTGACATATAAGATGAGGGTGACCAGCCACATTCATCCCTGAGTGGCATTACGTGAATAAACCCCAACCACCCCTTGGATATAAACCTTCACCGGTTCAATCTGATTGGAGCGCTGTAATTACCCACTAAACCACCAGGCGCCAAAATTTGACTATATGGTTGCCACCCAGAGTAGTAAATGGTCTCCTGGTGTACAGGAAACCATTTGGCTTGTCACTCAGTGTAGAGTCACCCAAAGACAGAAGGAAGAGGAAAGTACGAAGGAAAGAAAGACAGAAGAGGGAGTGAAAAGTTACCTGTAGGCAGCAAGTCTTATTATCTGTCTCAAATTTCCTTCTTCCCAAGTAGTTAGCTGGGTTTGTCATTGCTTTCTATCTAGTCATTCCACTCATTCTCTCCTCCCCATCATATATTCTCTCCCTGCATCCATTTATTGTTTCTTTCCCTGCACATGATGTCTCTCTCCATCCACATTTGTTTCTTCTTCACTCATTCTCATCTCCTTCTTCAAGTATTACTGTGATGCAGCAAGGCGGTCTCCACCATACTGGTTTTGCATCCCTCCACATATTTTCTCTCCCCCTCCACTCAGTCCCTCTTTCCATCCACTGTCTCTTCTCCATTCATTGTTATATCCACCCTCAGGTAGTCTTGTGATGCCAGGACAAGCAGCAAGACAGTGTCCACCAGATTGTTTTTTTTTCATCATCTGCTTCACCACTTTCTGCTCTCAGTTGCACTCATCCTTCCCTGTCTGCCCTGGAAATTACATTCCATTGCTGTGTTAAGGGTGAAGGTTAGCTTTCAGGATACACAAAGTTTTGCATAGTTTAATTTTGTATATAAAGGCTTGAACATGTTTGCATGCATGGGTCTTGGTCACCTAATGGTGGCAGTCCTTGCTTTTTGAAATCAGACAGCCTCTCTCTTCAGTCCCTTATCCAGACAAAATCAAGATCCATTCATCTTGTGATGCCTGGACACACTGCATTTAATAGGCTGGAGATGAGGAATTTGGAAGGAATCTGAGTGTAAAGTGGAGGGACTGTAAGAAAATGTTCTGGAAAGAGGTGAAAAGAGTAAGACAGGGTGGAAGTGAAGTTAGCAGGGGAGTGAAAGATAAAAATGGTAGATTACTAGTGGAGAAGGGAGAAAAAGTGAGCAGATGGAGAGAACACTTTAAGGAACTGTTGAACATAGAGGATGGAAGTAATGCGAGTATAAGTGGCTGGGGAATGGCTGGGAGAAGGAGGGAGGTGAGAAGACAGGAAGAAATCAGTAGGATAGAAGTTGTGGAAGCAATGAAGAAAGTTAAATCGGGGAAAGCCCCAGGAATTGATGGAGTGTGTGGTGAAATGCTGAAGCATGGGGGAGAGATAGTAGTAGAATGGATGTGGAAGATGTGCAGATTGGCCTGGGAGGAAGGTAGAGTCCCGGAGGATTGGAAGTCAGGTATAATTATTCCCTTGTACAAAGGAAAAGGGGAAAAAGTGTGTGGTAATCACAGGGGCATTTGTCTTCTTAATATAATAGGAAAAGTGTATGGTAGGATACTTATTGACAGAGTTAGAGAAAGAACAGAGAAATTAGTTGGAGAAGAACAGGGAGGCTTTAGGAAGGGAAGAGGTTGTGTAGATCAGATATTCATTCTTAGATCTTTAGTGGAAACGTTTCTAGAGAAGGGAAAGAAGTTGTATGCAGCTTTCAGGGATTTGGAGAAAGCATATGACAGGGTGGATAGACAAGGATTGTGAAAAGTGTTAAGAATATATGGAGTAGATGGGAAGTTGTTGAATGCTGTGAAGAGTATGTACAATGGTGTGAAGGCTGCAGTGCGTGTGGATGGTGAACTAAGTGAATTTTTCTCTTTGAAAGTTGGTTTGAAACAGGGATGTGTCATGTCTCCATGGTTGTTCAATCTGTACATGGATGGGGTAATAAAAGAGGTACAAGGTAGGGTAGTGGATGTTGGAGTGGCCCTGGTGAGAGAGGATAGTGTTTGGAAACGCCCTGTACTGTTGTTTGCAGATGATACTGTGATGTTGAGTGAAGACGAAGGGGAGCTGCAAGGCTTGGTGGATGAGTTTGGGAGAGTGTGTAAGAAACGGAATCTAAAGGTGAATGTAGGGAAGAGTAAAGTGATGGTCTTTGAGAGAGGTGAAGTCA
The DNA here is from genome assembly GCF_032717465.1 of Coenobita brevimanus. NCBI lineage: Eukaryota > Metazoa > Arthropoda > Malacostraca > Decapoda > Coenobitidae > Coenobita > Coenobita brevimanus. The sequence continues at coordinate 12,408,747 of NC_137036.1, forward strand.
GTGAATGTATAGCGAGGTTGGATGGTGAGGAATTGGAAAATGTGAGTACGTTTAAGTACTTGGGTAGTGTGATGAGTAAGGATGGAGGTTTGGAGGGTGAAGTGCTTGAAAGGGTACAGCAGGGAAGAAAGGTTGCTGGTTCTTTGAAAGCAGTGATAAGAAATAGGGAAGTGAGCATGGAAGTGAAAAAGTTACTACATGACAGTATTGTGATGCCAACTCTAACGTACGGAAGTGAAGCTTGGACGTTGTTGGAAGGACACAAGTCAAGAGTGAGAGCAGTGGAAATGAGTTATTTAAGAGGAGCCTGTGGAGTCACATGGAGAGACAGGCTGACGAATGCAGATATAAAGGAGCGTTGTGGTGTTGATGTGGATGTGATAGGAAGCGTAATGAGGAACACACTGAGGTGGTTTGGCCATGTGGAGAGGATGGAGGGTGAAAGACTGATGAAGAGAGTGTATGTGAGTGAGGTGGAGGGGGGAAGAGGGAGAGGGAGGCTGAGGATGAGATGGAGGGATGGGGTGGAGAGGTATATGAGAGAGGGGGGTGTGAGTTGGGAGCAGGGCAGTGAAATGGCGGGGGACAGGGCGACTTGGAGGCGATTTGTTTGTGGCCACCCCAAACGGGATTGAGGCGTCTGGCAATAGATAGATAGATAGAGATCATAGACAGATTAAAATACAGACTGTGGAAGTGTAAACTAATAAGGATCCCTCAGACCCAGGTCATTGTTATTGTTGCTGTTGATCAATCCCAGACTGTGGTTGATCAGTCTCATCAACCACAGGCAAGCACCCACCCCAGCAGGGTTGTCTCACATAGTGTAGGAATAATCCCTCACCACAGTGAAGCACTGGGAATAATGTGCAGGTTTAGTTCCTGGATGGATGCTCCATTTATGTCTCTCCGTCCTGGCAACAGGGGCACCTTACAGGCTCCTTTTCACCCCACAGTCTGGTTATAAGGTTACCATCCAGCATTGTATGTGGTTTCCTAGGCTAAGGAAACCATTAGGCTTGTCACTCAGTATAGAGCCACAAGAAGTGAAAAGAAAGGTAATAAAATTGACAAAGGAAAGGGAAAAGTAGGAGAGGAAGGCAGACGCTGAGATCGAATGAAAATGGGGAAGGGAGAAATAGGAAGCACTACATCAAGTGAGTGGATGATGGTTGCCACCACTTACCAGCTACTGAACACCTGTAATTGTTAGACAGCCTGCAGCCCACAGTGTTGATAACAATGGCACAGAAAGGTCAGGTGTATTTTACCGCTAGAGATTGAGCAGCGTGGAGAGCTACCATCAGGTGACCAAGGCCGGTACATGCAAGTTTGTTTGAGCCTTTTATAAATGAGCAAACAAAAAATTAAAAAAGTAAATACAGTAAATAAATAACTGTGAGTGTTGTGGAAAGGATGTAAAGCCATAGTATGTTCATTTTCTGCCAGCACTGGGTGACATGTAATAAGCAGCAAAGGAGATGCAAATCTGGGACAGGTTAGGATGAAAGAACTCTAGACATTAGGAAATGCTTTGGAAAATATGTAGAGTCATAATAATGGAACTGCAAAGGGATGATAATATGGGCCAAGTTAAGGTGAAAAGAGTATAGGAGAGTGGAAGGAAGGGGAGATGGGTTGAGGCCTTGGGAAAGATGGAAGGATAGGATACTAGTAGTTGTACTGTAGTAACTCCAGGGGAGATGGTAATTTTAGGCCAGGTTAGATTAAAAGCATTATAGTAATAGTTGGAATCTCAGGTTTATGTGGATGTGAAGCCAGTGGACTACAGACTAAAGTTGCCCTCCTCCTGCAGTTCACAATCTTCTTTTGAAAGGGTAGCGAGAAAGATGAGGGACATTGGTAGAGCCAGGCAGTTGATCCATTCAGTTATATAGGTGCCATCACATGAAGGCATCTCTTTCCAGGACCATGCTTCTGTTAAGTATGGGTAATAATGGATTGGGTGATGGATGGATGGTAATAAATAGGGTAAAATATACTGTATTGTACATCCATCCATCCATCATCCAGTCCTTTCCGCCCCATCAGGAGCATAAGGGGCTGGGGCTAGATCAAACAGTTCTGACGTTTAAGGTGAGGGTGGTCAGCCTCACTTGTCCCTGAGTAGCACTGTGTGTGCACTAAACTCCAATCCTTACTTGAATGTAAACCCTTAAGACCTAATCTATATGGAATGCCTTAACCAACTAGCCCACCAGGCATCATTGGGTTACAGAGCTAACACCCAGCATAATAAGTGGCATCCTGGGTTGCAGTGAATAATTTGTCTTGACAGTATAGAGTCACCCGTGGGCAGCACTACATTGAGTGGGTGGATGGTGAATGTTCCTAGCTCCCCCCCCCCCCCCCCCCTTTTTTTTTTTTTTTTTTTTTTTTTTTTTTTTGCAGATAGGGCATGATGATCCGGATTAGTTTCTTTCACAGGTTGCTGAGATGAGATACGGTGATGCAGAACTCCCACCCACTACTGCCTGCATCCAGTGGGGCCACTTCCAGGGGCTACACTGGCCAAAACTTGTGCCTGCTTCCATTGGGGCCACTTTTGTGGGATGGTGGCCAAATCCCGTGCCAGCTTCAAGTGGGGCCACCTCTGTGAGTTACAGTGGCCAAAACCTCTGCCTGCATCCAATAGGGCCACTTGTGTGGGCTGCATTGGTCAGAATTTGTGCCTGCTCCTGCCCACATCAAATGAGGACTTTTATGTATTGCAGTGGCCAAAAGTCCCCCCCACACTTGCCTGCATCTAAGCATCTAATGGGGACACTTCTGTGGGTTACAGTGGCCAGATCCCATACCCACACCCACCCGCAGCCAGTAGGGACTCTGATATGGGTTCCAGTGGCCAAAACTCCCACCCCCACCATCAAACATTTGGTGTGGCTGTGGTCTTGGTAGAGTGCAGTCTTGCTCCAGATCATTTTGTGCTGTGCTGCTAGTACTGTGCTGTGCTGCTAGTGAGTACTATACCGTTTTAACTTTAACTTGGCCAATAATCCGCGTCACCCATTATTGAATTTTGAGTTACCGGTACTGCAAAAGACAGGCATCTTTCAAGAACTGAATAAAACTGCATGAAGGTAGGATGAATAAAGAAAAATTCATCACATTGAAGGGGTCAGATTAAGTATATGAAAGATAGCCTATGAAAATTCCTATGCCTAACTGTTTTTACTAAAACTTGGCCTAAAATTGTCACCTCTTATAAATATAAAATGTCAGCAGATTAAAGGATCACATATAAAAAATTATCAAAATTCCATTGCTCTATACAAATAATTTACCAGTTGGTGTAGTGGTTGGAACACCCAGATGGAGTGACAGCCTTGTAACAATTTGATCCCGAAGAGGTGACTGGAGGTTTTTCAGTTAATTAATGCCACCAGGGGACATAGCCTGGTCACCTACTCTTTAAATGTACTGGACTAAGGGTTTGGTATTTAAGAGGTGACTAAGGGTTTGATCTTTAAGAGGTGACTAAGGGTTTGGTACTTAAGAGGTGACAAAGGGTTTGGTATTTAAGAGGTGACAAAGGGTTTGGTATTTAAGAGGTGACTAAGGGTTTGGTATTTAAGAGGTGACAAAGAGTTTGGTATTTAAGAGGTGACTAAGGGTTTGGTATTTAAGAGGTGACTAAGGGTTTGGTATTTAAGAGGTGACTAAGGGTTTTTTAGCTATATAATTGCATCAAGAGAATTAGGTCTATTTACCTTTACCGAAGTGCCGGTCATGTGACGTTAGCGGCCATACTGCCCTTAAATAATATGAACTACACAGGCCTAACCATAAGCCCATACACCGTGCAAGAGGTACGATGGGATGCTCTATTTGTTGTGATTGATAGGCATGAAAGCTGTTTCGAAATTAGGGAATTAACCAGAAAATGCAGTGATACACCTCTGAAATTTGCCTGTGGACATTAGTTAATCAGAGAAAGCAGTGATATACTTCTTAAATTTCAATTGGATGTGAATTGGAGGTGTCCAGAAAATGCCGTGATATACCTCTTAAAATAGTGTATGGGTATGGTTTGAGTCACAGAAATGACCCAGAAAATGAAGTGATATTCCTCTTAAATTTGCTAATGGAAATGAGTCACTGAAAAGACTCCTAGAAGTGCAGTGATATATATCGGTGTGTCTTAAATTGGCAAATGAACATGAGTTAGAGAAAGGACTAGAAAATAAAGTGATATACCTATGAAATTAGTATGTGAAGATATTGAGTCAAAGAAATGGCATGAAAATGCAGTGATATACCATTTAAATTGGCATGTGAACATCATTTTAGTCACAGAAAAGACTCCTGAAAATGCAGTGATATATTGGCAAATGGACATGAGTTAGAGAAATGACCAGAATATGCAGTGATATTCCTATTAAATTAGCATACGGTCATGCTTGTGTCACAGAAATAACCTTGTGAAGATGCATTTTGAGATGAATCACATCACAGAATCTGGAAAAATAAATGTTGACTGAAAAAAGTCACTCAGCCGCCTGTCAGGCCTCATCCAGCTAGAAGAGCATTGTGTTTGGAAAAACCCACACAGAAACTTGTGGCTGTGTGTGAAAGGGTTACTGGTGTTAGGTATTGGGCTGGTGTTATGTGCTGGTGTTAGAGATTGGGTTGATGTGGTCGTGTCAAGTAATGTATTGGTGATAGGTAGTATTCAGCCATGAGCAGAAGTTGCCAACAGTCATCCGCCAGCTTTGTGTCCTGCTTTCCATATTTCCCCTCCCAAACAATACAGGTTATCCCTCCTTCTCATACTAGTATTCTTTTGTTGTGTGCCTCATATTGCTTTCACACTAAAGTGGTCTGTTTAATATCTTCCATTGCTAAAACCTTCTGACATGTTGGCAGTACATTTATCATTCCTTGAAGTGAGTGAGAGTATCTTTCCTTCTCATATCTTTGCCTAAACCATCAGAGGAGTGTTGGCAATATATTTCTCAATTTCTCCCAGTGAATGACAGTACCGGTATCTTCCCTTGTCATACTTAAACTGTGTGCCTCATGCAGGATTCCGCAGGACTTGACGTACTAACTTCAGTGGGTAATTCCAGGGTTGATTTTGAGTTTGTTATACCAACATGGGTCCAGTTTTTGACCAGTACAATGCCAGTTACCGATGACCTTAGGAATAATGAGGGAAGCCATTTTTCCCCTTAATTGTGTAATTTACAAAGGCTCCTACATGCATGCATATGTTGCCCTTGGTCACCTAATGTTGGCTCCCCACACTGCTTGATCTCTGGCAGCTCATAAATAACTGTAGCTCTGTAACAGTTATGAACTGGACCTGTGTTAGTATAGGATTTTTTACTCCTACTCAGTCTTAGAATTTCCTCCTGAATTTAGCACATCATAATTCCCAAGACATCCTGTATTGCGCTCACATAAAAGTAATTCATGTAAAATCTTCTGTCTAGGTCTATTTACCGGTATGTGTGCATATAGCCAGACGCCTTAATCCCATACAAATCGCTTCCATGTCGCCTTGACCTCTGCCATTTTGCTGCCCTCCCCCCAACTTATACCCCTCTGTCTCATATACCTGTAATATCTTCCATCACCTAAGCATACAGAAAAGTGTTGACAAACTTTTGCTCATATTTACGATTGCAGACAATAATATTGATCCACATTATCCTCTGTTATAATCGTCTTGCACAATGTTCAGAAAAAATTAATGAATTAGAGATTACAAGTGCGATTTTGACTGGCGTTTTTCGCTGTCTGCTACTTATATTCCTGAAGTGAAGCCCACATCTGAACACTTGATAAGAAGGTAAAAAGTTGTGTATAATAGCGTCAGTGATTTCATACACAATTCAGTCATTCATTTTGTCTAGGTCATCCTCAGTGTTTTATCTGTCTAATGTCAGATGCCTTAATCCCATAGCTACAAACAAATTGCCTCAGTGTCACGTGTCCCCTGCCATTTTGCTGCCCTGCCCTCAGCTCACACACCCCTCAAACACCTCCCCACTCCATCCCTCCATCTCATCCTCAGTCTCTCCCTCCCTATCCCCACTATTTTAGCTGATATAAGTGCATCCAGTACTATTTCTTTACATCATATAATGTTATTCATCTTAGTGTAGTGAATGGATGAAGATGTTGCTATATCCATTACTGTACACATGATCAGAAAGCTATCATGTATGGATCTAATGGTTTTCTACACAATTCAGTTCTGTTATTTTATCTGTGCCATCACCCTCAATTTACCTGATGTTTTAAAGGCTTCCCAGGTCTGTTCTTTACACTGTTTGATATCGTATTTAGCTGCATTGCTCTGTTGTGTGATGGTTGGTCTTGTAAAATCCTGCCTACCATTCAGTTGGATCCGATTATTGCCTACATGATTTATTTCATTATCTTAACTGTCCCCCTTTGTTTGCAGATATTTTAAGTGCATCACAGACCTTTTCAAGGAACCCCTTATTTATTTTATTTATTGATTTGCTGATCTATTTATTTATTGTCTAGGTCTTAAAATTTCCCAACACATTTATTTTTCTTGGCTGTGTCTTAGCTTGTCATTATTTTATTTTCCCCTTGTTTTATTATTTTTGTTTGCCTTTTCACATCATTCCTCATCCACTTTCATTGTGTGCAGTACTTTATCTGTAATGCATTCTTCTTCTGCCTTAGTGCCATACAATCTTTTAAATCAGTTCAGGTACAGAATGGTACTGTATTACCATTGCTGTATGATCTTTTAAATCAGTTCAGGTACAGTATTATTATTACCATACAATCTTTTAAATCAGTTCATGTACAGTAATACCATTGCAATACAGTCTTTTAAATCAGTTCAGGTACAGTATTACCATTGCCATACAATCTTTAAAATTGGTTCAGGTACAGTAATACCATTGCCTTGATATAATTGATAGAACTATAATCATATCTGTCACAACACCAAGGCCAGATTACAATACCAGTACAGTATACTCTCTGTTAGCCAGAAGTTGTGGCAGCAGTGTGGATAGGGAAAGTTTGCCTGGTTTTATTTTTATTTTTTTCTGCTAGCTTGTGTTCAGTTAGGGCTAAGTTTGACTATTTCTCTATAGATTTGGCTCAGTTAGGATTAGTTAGGAGAGGATGTGGAGTTAAGTGAAGCAGTATGGTTGGGTAAAATTTTGTTAGGGTAATTTTTTGAAATCTTGTAGGGTGGGTTAGGTTACATTATTTATTTTGTTTTAAGTTAATTCTCCATAGATCTGGCATGGTTAGGTTAGGTTTAGTTAGGAGAGTATGGGAAGTTATGTGGAGCAGTGACGTTAGGTAAAATTTTGGTGTGGTTAACTTGGAAATCTAGGTTGGGTCATTTGGTTAAGTTTATTATTTAGAGATCTGGCTAGCTTAGGATAGGTTTATTTAGGGGAGTATGTAGAGTTATGTGGAGCCTTGTGGTTAGGTAAGGGTAGGATAGGTTTATTTAAGGGAGTCTGTGGAGTTATGTGGAGCCTTGTGGTTAGGTAAGCTTGGTTGTGTTGGATTTATAGAAGTATTCAAGGCTGAGTTATGTTTGGTTAAGTTTGATCATTTTAGGTCAGTTATTTTTAGAGATCTTCCTAGTTTACTTTGGGAGAATGTTGAGTTACATGGAGCTTTGTGTTAGATAAAGTTTGGTTGGGGTGATTGCTGCTTCTAAGTTGTGTTATGTTGGTTAAGTTTGTTCATTTTAGGTCAAATCTTTTTAGAGATCTTTCTAGGTTAGGTTCGGTTTAGTTAGGGGAGTGTGTGGAGCAGTTTGATTAGGTTAATTAAAAACTTTCAGGTTAGCTTAGGCTGTTTATAAGATTAGTTATTTTAGGTTTGTTCTTGAGAGGTATGGTTGGGTTAAGTTAGGTTTAGTTAGGGCAGCAGGTGAAGTTACTTGGAGAGACAGACAAATAAGGAAGTTAAAAGGAGCATTGTGGTGTTAATATGAATGAGTACTGTGTGTGTATGTCTGTGTATGTATGTAAATGTGTGTTTTCATGTGGAGTGACAATGACAGAGTCAGAGACATGTGGAAGTGGATTGTTGTGTTATTGATGTGGATGTGGAGTTCTGTGGAGAGAGACACAGCAGTGAAGAAGTTAAGGAGTGTTGTGTTGATGTGGATGTAGAGCATGTGGTTTTATATGGAGAGACACACACAGAGTGAGGAAGTTAAGGAATGCTGTGTTGATGTGAATGTGGAGTATATGGAGAGGCAGAGTGATGAGGAAGTAAAGGAGCATTGTTTTGTTGATTTGGATGTGCAGAGTAAGCTACCCTGGCTATGTGGAGAGAATAGGGAATGAAAGATTGACTAGGAGTGAGGTGGATGGGGTGAGGTAGACCAAGGATGAGGTGTAGAGGCATATGACTAAGGATGGTATAAGGGAGGGCAGCAGGAGGTCAGAGGAGAGAGTGATATTCCAGTGTGGTGTGAGAGGCATTGTTATTCATAGTCCTGTTGGCTGTGTTTTCATCTGATGGAACCAGCCCACTAACACAGCTTGAATGCTTAATTGTGGTTGTGTGAATTGTGATGAGCCTTATGAGGTGGGAATGAGTCTCCCTGGTTACTAGTCAGGTCAACCCTACAGTGTGATTGAACTTGTCATCAACTGAGCTGGAAGGGATTGGGGATTCATGTCCGATTAGAATCAGATTAGATTTATCAGGTACACAAAAATCACTTGAAAAAAAATAAATAAATAAAAATAAACCTAGACAGATTAGTAAACAGCCTTGGTACCCAGCCACATAACCATCACTCACAGGAAACATTCATACCAAAGGACAGTCAGAAGCCAGGATGAGACGCCCAGTATTACAAAGTTTACATTATACGTCTCGGGTTTATTTATTTTTTCCCATCAACTTCTTAGCAGTTGTAGGAGGTAATTAGCTCTTTTGGCACTTGTGTAGCTCCCAGTCCAAGTAAAAAATTAATAATAATAAAGGAAAAAAAGGAAAAGCTGTACCATAGCCAACATCAATGTGAAGATTTTGTGAGAGGAAGCGTAGACTCATTTGTTTGTATTTGTATACGAAAAACCTGAAGACTTGATACGGGCAGAGGGTGAGGACAGGCTGTTGTTGTTGTAGATTTATCAGACTGTAAACTCAGTGGACTACAGACTGGTTACCATCTGCCGCAGTCCACCATCTGCCTGTCAGGTAAGAGGGAGGGAGTTGGTGGATATTTATGTAACGTGTTGGTGCCACCACGTGAAGGCTTCCCAGTACAACACCATAACAACAGGTTGCATACAGTACTAGTGATACATGTACACTCCCTACACACATTACTATGTTCACTTTAACTTGGCCTAAAATTGCCGTCTGCCCATCTTCAGTGCCGAGCCATAATATGATGCTAGTCATGAAGAAGTGCCATGGAAAGTACACAAAGCCATAGTATTACCCTGCCATTGACAGTAATATGGTAATAGTCATGAAGAAGTGCCATGGAAAGTACACAAAGTCATAGTATTATCTTATCCTGCCATTGAGTAACAGGAAACAGGCTTCAAAAGGATGAAAATCTCCACATACCGGTAGTTCAAGTGAATGGAAGTAGTAAGACCTTTGCCAAGTTGAAGTGAATGAAGTATAGATGCACATAGACTGTAGGCACTGCACTTAGAGGCACTGTACTGCACTGCACAATGTAGTATTATATATTCCTGCATGTTGTTGCTTTGATACACAACGTCCACACAACACTATACCAACTTTTACATCAGTTTATTGCCCTGTTCTCACCCTTGCCAGTCTGCCACGTATTTAAAACTGAGAACACAGCGCTGCCTGTAATGGACGCTGCCAGGATGTACACTTGTTATTGTTCATGTTATTGTGGCTTCAGGTTCGGTGGATGTGCACCCAGTGGACCGCAGACTAGTATGATTAAACCAAGGGGGTCAACAGATATGACACTCATTGTTGTTATTGTTTTTCATGTTGTTACGGCACCGGACTTATATGACATAAACTCAGTAAACTCGTGACTATATAACCATTAGGCCAAGGGGGTATACAGACTCTTGTGTTGTGGCCATAGACTTACCTGATGTAAACCCAGTAGACTGCAGACTGAAGTAGCCCATCTCTACACTCCACCATCTTCCTTTGGGGGGATAGGCAGGGAATTAACAGACATTTGCATTGGTTGTTATATCAGTGCCACCACGTGAAGGCTTCCACCCCCTCCACCTCCACCACAACTCTATATAGCAGGTGTATAGGTGGACTAAAAGGCATAAGTATGGATGTTTAGGCCTGTGGGGTGGAGTCAGGATTCCAGGGGCTTGAATACTGAGTGGATGAGTGTGTGGCCCAGTTATTTTGGCTGAGTTGGGGTTAGTCGAGTCTCTCTCTCTCTCTCTCTCTCTCTCTCTCTCTCTCTCTCTCTCTCTCTCTCTCTCTCTAGGTGGAAAAGTAGGTGTGCATGATGATAATTGATGAGGAGGAGGAGGATTGTTGATGATGATGATTGATTGTGATGATTGATGAGGATAATTGATGGTGATAATGATTGATGAGGATAATTGATGGTGATGATGAGTGTGGTTGATGATGGTGATGATTGATGATGATGAAACCGTGCTTGTAGCTTCAGGGACTGAGGAGAGGACAAGTAATGAGAGACTGACTGGAAGAGTATGTAAATCAGGAGCAAAGGGAGACTGAGGATGAGATGGAGGGATTGGGTGGAGTGATATATAAATAAAGGTGATGTGGGTTGGAGGGAAGGCAGCCTGATGGCATGGGGTGGGGTGAGAGACATTGGTTCATAGCCTCCCACTATGAGATTAAGGCAGGTGGATATAGACAGGTAGCTAGATAGACAGGTGTAATGAGAATTTCAGTCACTTGCATAGCACTGTAATATGGGTGTGTTGTACTGAATGTAGTTAGACAAATAGTTGGGTTGATAGATAGATAGATAGATGCCAAATTAATGAGTTTTGGGCATGTGGTTAGCAGTTAAGTGAGAGTATACTGTATACGGATACATAGACATGTATAGATTGGTTGGCAAAGAGGCTTGGAAGGTAAATTGATGCTGCAGTAACCATAATCGCACACACTCATATACCAGTTAAATAATAGTAATACTGTATTAGCCTGGTGTACATATACATAATACTGTAATATGAAGTGTCAACCCAGTGGACTGCAGGCTTAAGTTGCCCTCCTCCTGCAGCCCACCATCCTCCTTCCCCATGATAGGGAAGTGGTTAAGGGACATTTGTATAGCCAGGCAGTGGACCCACTCCATTATATCAGTGCCACCACATGAAGGCAGCCCCCCAGCACCAGTTTATATTATATACATACTTTTAATATCAACATAATTTCCATCAGTAACATACAAGAAGGTAGTAAGGTGCAAGAGGCAGAATAAGTTGCCAAGGAAGATGTGTAAAGAAATGTCCCTTATTTTTCCATGTTGTTTAGCCAAGAAAATCAATAACACGTTGGGAAGTACCAGACTGTCTCAGCTTGTCTTGGGCAGGTCGTACCCTTGTTTTGAGCGTGATTTTTTTTTCATTTCGTCGTCCTCATCTGCCGTTTCCAATTCCTTATCTGTAATGTCGCATGCGTCTCAGTTACTGATGGTGCCGTGTGGTCTTTGCCTTTGTTGTATTTATTTATTTATTTTGTTTATTTTTATCATTTCCTCATCCCATTTTTCCATTTTCCATGATGTCTCCTGAGCCAGTGTTATAAGGTCTTTGGTCTGTGGTGCCAGCAATCCATCTATCAGTTCATGTCCATCTCCCTGATTCACACACCATTATACACTGGTGCTTTTTGTATTGTGTACAGTACTGGATTATTGATGATGGGTTAGGTTAGGTGAGGTGGTGATTACAAATAGTTTATGGTGGTAGGTGGTGACAACCATCATCCACTCACTTGACGTAGTGCTGCCTACTCTTCTCTTCACCTTTATTATTCTTTTTCTTTGTCTGTCCTCCACTATTCCTGTTTCTCCCATCCTTCCCTTCATTTTTTATTCTTTCCACTGCAGGTGGCTCTACATTGAGTGACAAGCCTAATGGTTTCCTGTAACCCAGGAAACCATTTACAATGCTGGGTGGTAACCATATAACCAGATAACAGGGTGATGTGCAGTGTACTATGGTGCCCCTGTTAACTGAGTGGAGAGACAGTGTGGCGTCCATCCAGGAACCAGATCTCCACACTTTTCTTGCACCTTGCTGGGGTGCGGCGCTGTCTGCTGCACAGGAACATTGGTTGACTTAAAGGATGGCCCAGCAGGGGTGGTTGCTTACCTGCAGTTGATAGGTCTGCTGACCACACACACTGGGGTTACTCAACAAGAACAACAAATTTTATTTTAAATGTTAGTAGTAGTTGTGGAAACAAAATCACTTAAGTTTATAGTTGAACAGTTCTGAAATTCACACACAGCTTTGAAACACAATAGTGAAATTATACATAGGGTTGTGATAAGTTGCTGTGGCAACAAATATCATATTACAGTACAGTACTTGGATTCAAAAGTGTTTGTTTACTGATGCTGTCATTATGATGTGTATCAATATTTATGTCTGCAGGTGTACTGTATAGACTTGAATCATGGTGTTAGGGTATGATGGTGGTGATTACTGTGATGATGATGATGGGTAGCAGTGTTGTTGATTTGTTGTTGTATTAATATTTAAGATTTGATGTATGTACAGGCGGGTCCTGCTATACAAGTGAGATATAGTAATGGGGGACTGTGTGAATAGTGAAAGTTCATATAGTGGAGTGAAAAATAGGAGAGTGGAAATGTGTATAGCAAGAGGAAAACAAGATAGCAGAAACTCGTATGACGGAGCGGAGTAAAGAATGTCGAATTTGTAAAACAGAGTACAGTACGTAACGTATTGGAAAAACAGGGTTACGTTAAGTGAGCCACATGGCAGCGCTGGATGTTCGTGTTGGCATCACTGAATTGTGGTCTAAATTGCCCATTCTCATATCATTGGTGTGGTGTAGCAGCTTCTATGACGACCTCCGCCTGTACAGTGTGTGTGCCTGGACAACAACACTAAGCATGTGGTGGTAAAGGATAGTATTGGTGGATGAACCATACAACACTGCCAAGTAATAGGCCTGAGTAACACCCAGTATTAATGCAGTGGTGTAGGTGTGGAAGGATTGTTGGAAGTGACAAGTTATGTTTCGATAAGCATGTGGTGGTAATGGAGAGTTTTGGTGGATGAACCATATTACACAGCCAAGTAATAGGCCTGAGTAACACCCAGTATTAATGCAGTGGTGTAGGTGTGGAAGGTGACAAGTGTATGTTGGGATGATATTTGGTGTGGTGAAGAGTAATTGACTTCAAGTGCAGTTCTACATGGTACACAGTGCTTCATAACATCTGTCTTAACCATTTACTTATTACTGGTACACCTTAACATTGTCCTGTTTGTTATTTATGATTTTAATATCCACATACTTGTGGTAGGTGGTTGCGACCATCTTCCACTCACTTGATGTAGTACTGCCTTTCTTCCTTCACCTTTATCATTCATTTTCCATGTCTGCCCTCCTTTCGTCCTATTTTTCCCAACCTTTCTATCCCATTTTATTACTCTTCTTTCCACTTCAGGTGGTTCTACATTGAGTGACAAGCCTAATGGTTTCCTGTAACTCAAGAAACCATTTATAACGTTGGGTGGTAACCATATAACCAAAACAGGGGATGAGGTGCTGTCTGCCACAAGGGAATATCAATTCACTGCATGGGATGGCCCTGCAGGGGTAGTTACTTGCCTATGGTTGATGGGTTTGCTCAACCAGCAGTGGCATCAACAGTAACATGCAGGGGAATGAGAAGGTGTAATGTACAGAATAAATGGCTAAGGAAGATGCATTAGGAAATCCAAAGCCAGTAAGAGTACAAGACATGTACAGTGCCCATAACGTATGTTCATCCATCCATCATCCAATCCTATGTTGCCCCATGAAGAGTGTAGGAACCTGAGGCTAGGCAAGTTGGTCCTGGTATTTAAGATGAGAGTGAATAACGTGTATCAGCATTGTAAACTTTTTTTATATTTGTATTTTTGCTGCAGCAAAAGTATTTTTTATTTAACGTACAAGAAAACTATGGCATGGACAGGCAACTATTTTTTTTAGGGTATGATGGTGGTGATTACTGTGATGATGATGATGGGTAGCAGTGTTGTTGATTTGTTGTTGTATTAATATTTAAGATTTGATGTATGTTAGTTTACTAGAAAGACAGTTTATTACAAAAGAGTATTGGTAAAACAGTTAATGAAGGCTGTTGTAGCTTTTTTTATTTTTTTTTTTATTTTTTTATTTTTTTTTATTTTTTAAGTCAGCTAAAAATGTATCACACACCTGGGGATCGATGGTTGTAAAAATGAACTTGGTTTGCAGACGCATGTGAATCTGTTAACGCATTTCCCACCAAAATATACCATCAAATAAGTGATAATTTATTCAGTTTTGAGTCTTGATGTTACCAAAGACAGTATTTGCATTTATAATCAAGGTTCTCCATATATCACATTGCTTCATCCATGTTTCATAGTGATATGTGTGGGAAGGTGAGTGATCCATTTTTGGTTGACAGTATATATATTTCTGGCGATGGTAAGGTAATTTAGTCATGTTAGGAGGCAGTGGAGGGGTTAGTGAAGGCTGCTTGTAACCTTTCTAGTACCAAAAGTCTTGCTGATGTGATAAAACTGCTTTGAGATAACTGGAATTAAATAGAAAATGATTTGTCAGTGTGAAAGGGTAGGGTTACTGGAGTGAGGTGGAGGATAGGGTGGTATGATGGTGGGTTGGTTGTTCCCCTCCGTATGTGAGTAAGGCATTGACTGTAGATAGAAAAATAGATAGATAGGTAGATATAGATAGATATAGTTAAATATTGTAAGGTACCCCCTCTGTGAGTAGTTAATTGAATGTTTGGGTTGTGCCTCACTTCATCTCGTAGGTGGAAATTGCATTGATGATGATGGTGGTGGTGGTGGTGCTGTTGATGATAATGATAGTGCTGGTATTGATGATATTCATGATGATGATGATGATGATAGTTTACATATTGTTATAATAGTTGTCATTTCTTTGGTCATGGATCCTACCTTACCTTGTCTTCTGTGTGGGAATTAGGGTTGGGATGAGAGAGAGAGAGAGAGACATGATAATAAATAGTGGGTTGTAAAGAGAGAGAGAGAGAGAGAGCAGTAATAATAAACAGGGGGTTATAAAACAATTAACCTGGGTAATGCCACATCCAGATCATTATTCTTCCCTTAACCTTTCACTGCAAGTGGTTCGGTCTGCAGCGTCTTCTGGAATAAGTTCAGGATTAAAGATGGATTAACAAGGATTAAGAGTAACAATATTTCTCCTTGAATAAAAACATCAGGAAATAGAAAAAATACCAATGTTAAGTCATATACAAGAATTAAGATTAAACTTTTCTCCTTGGATAAAAACATCAGGAATTAACAGAAAAGATACCAGTGTTAAGTCATAGAGAAGAATTAAGATTAAACTTTTCTCCTTGAATAAAAATCATCAGGAATTAAGTAGACCAAATACTGTACTTGTGTTTAGTCATATAGAAGAATTAATATCAGAATGTTCTTGAGTCAAAACATCAGGAAATAAATAGAAAAAATACCAATGTTAAGTCATATAGAAGAATTGATTAAACTTTTCTTCTTGAATAAAAACACCAGGCATTGAATAAATAGCCTACATAGTGGTCCCCAGAACACACAAGAATCTACACATGAATATCTAGTATATCTGTGTGTACCTAGTGTTTGTATGTGTGTGTGTATCCTGTGTATGTGTTGTTAATAAAGTAATAATTGTTTTTATTTACCCTTATATAGTGATAAAGTTATAAAGACTTTACTGTGAACCAACTATGCAGTGAGGGGTTAGGGGGGGGAGGGAAGAATGTACCTGGATGTGGCTGTGTTTACCTGTTACACCTTATCACATGTTTACCTGTGTTTGCTAATGTTTACCTGTGTTTGCTAATGTTTACTTAAATGTATCAGTAATGTTCAGTCAGAGCCGTATAATTAAAACTGGAGTGGCAGTGTAAACAGGGCCATAAATATGATCATTTATAGAACACAGCTGACCCTCACTATAGCTGACTAATTTGGAGGGAAGCCTGACCCGATAAAGCAGAAAATCCATTATATCCGATGGTCCCCTCCTGAGGTGGGATTTGAAGCACATGTTTGAAAATAATTGAGTACGACAGCATATTCCAGCACCAGAAATGAAAACTATACCCATTTTACACTAACTTGGCCCATAATTTTACCCCTTTGCAACTTCTAATACAAAAAATACAAACTATACTCATGTTACACCAACTTGACCCATAATTTCCCCCTTTTTGCAGATTATTTCACATCCTTGTTGAAGTAAATATGGCAGGAAACATGTATTGCCAACCAGTGTGCCCCATTTAACGGACATGGTTCATTATAGCCGATGGAAGTCCGGTGGCTTCATAGCGGCCGTTAAATTCAATATCCAATCCATCAAGGTAAATTAAATGGAAGATCTACTGTATTTGTAAACTTTATATATTATCCTTCCGCCTCCCACATTACACACAGTTGTCTGCGATGATACGAGAAGGACGGATGGGAGAAAGTATCCTGTGAAATTATTCTTGTCTATAACTGGGCACTCTTTTGTTTTAATTATATGGCTTAAGTCCTCTTATAGGGCAGGGAAGTGTGTAGGAAAATTTCTACGACTACTACAAGTGATAGTAATAATAATAATTGTAGGCAGATTGAGTTATCCCAGTTGTACACTATTTTTATACTCTAGAACACAATAATGACATATATAAAAAGTTCTGAGGTTTTGGAAAGCTTCCCTCACACATATATTTAAAGTTGTAATATTTTGGACCATCTGTGTCTTGTGTGGGAAAAGTTTATATATTTTGGTGTCTCTCTGACATAAAAACAGATTTTGAAAAGTATCCCTCACACACACATAGAAAGATGGAATATTTTGAACCATCCGTGTCTCCTGTGGAAAAAGTTTATATATTTTTGGAAGCCTGCCTGACCTATAAGAGGACTGACTGAACATATAAATAACTTGTATAAAGATGTATATTATTAGTGTGTAGAGTCACAGATGTACTTATGATCAGTTTCCTGCCGTAGCTGCAATGTCATTCTTTCAGGTGGGACAAGGAGAGCAGAGGCAGAATTTATGAAGCAGAAGCAGAATATAAGGAGCAGAATTTACCCCAACATGTCTTAGTTACGAGAGGAAATTGATCTTACTCTTGTCTGTGAATCCCTCGTAAGATTTATAACCCTTAACTCCTTGTGCCCCAGGAAGGTTAGAAGGAAATTAAAATATTAGCTTCAGTTAAATTGACCTGGTGTAGTTAAATAGATTCTTGGAAGGAGTTTGGTGGACTTGTAGCCTTGGGTTCCTACTTTCTTGCCTTAAAAATGTAATGTAGATCAAGTAAAATCTGTTAGGTTAAATAAAGTGGGTAAATGGTTAAGTTAAATCCAGTAGGTAAAGTAATAGGCAACGTTAAGCCACTGTGAGTCACAAGATCGGATCAGCCAACCATCGGCTGTGAGTTAACCCAGGCAGTGCGAGGGCGCCATCGTACTGAAGGGGTTAAATAAATCAGTAAATCATACAACTGACATCACGCCCACACACCACAAGGGAATTTCCACCCAAGCCATTTATTAATTAAATATTCATGAGTGGTAATTGCTTTCTTTTGCTGTATTTCACTATTCAATTTTGTGCCGTGACGACATGATGGCAGATTAATTATATGGCCAGTATGTTGTTGCATCAGGCACATCAAAATTTGCCCCTACACCCATCCATAAAACCTGCAGTGTTTAAAAGAATATATAAATTAATAATGTTTTTAGTGACCAATAATCGTAAGATTCAGTCATTTACCTCGTTGCGTACACATGGTCTTGTGGCTCTGAGGGTGAAGGAGTTAAGGGTTGGAATCTTATAAACATCCGATGAGGTGTTAGCCTTTATGTAACATTATTATTAACTGCTCTGTGTGCAAGGTGAGTGAATATTGAATAGAGTATGTATGGAATGTTTAACAAAGATGTGTATGGAATGTATAATAATGTATGTATGGAATGTTTAATAGTGTGTGTATGGAATGCATAATAGTGTGTATGGAATGTTGAATAAGGAGTGTGTATGGAATTTGGATTGAAACAAAAGTGAAGAAAATATATAAAGAACAGTTACACTATCCTGCTGCTGCTGGTGATATTAGTTGTAGCACCAGACTTAACAAAACATGAACTCGGTGGACTGCAGGCTGAAGTTACCCTCATCCTGCATCACCTTTTGAGGGACGAATTGAGTTGATGGACATGTGTATGGCCAGGCAGCTCCACCGCCTGGTTGTATTGGTGCCGGTGCATGAAGGCTTCCTGCTCCACCACCATCCTGACCCTAATTCCCACACAGAAAGGAAGAGGTAGGATTTTAAAACCAGGAAAATAAAAAAAAAAATATGTAAGTGGTATGTACAGTGATATGGAGTACACAAATATTCACACATCATAATCATCTGTTATCTGTTGTACAAGAGACCTAACCACCCAAGGAGTCCATTTCTGTTGCTTCCATCATCATCCAAACCCCAGTTCCCACTTAAAGATGGAGTGAGGTAGGACGGAAAGGAATAAAATTCTCAGTTCCAGTAACCACTTCAAGTGTGGTAGGACACAGAAACAGGGTTAAAAAAATGCATAAGTGAGATTTATCAACAGCAAGCTCAATGAAATAGGCCACACCTTCATTCACACACCATTCAGGCCATCAGAAGCTCCAGATATAATCAGATAAAGCATAAAACTGTGAGGTTTATCAGTATAGTGTAATGATAATTTTGAAATTGGCCACACAGCAGAGTCCTGTTTTGTGGGAAATTCAATAAGCCTTAGGTATGAGTTGGCAGTGAGTCTTAGTTACTGTAGGCAATGTATTTTTTTCAATCTAAGGGAACTGGTCCACTACCATAGCTCTTCATATCGTTTCCTTAGCTTTGTTTCATTTCATTTGTTTAACCTCTTAACCGCGGGGCGTCATTGGCCACAATGGATCATACCGCGGGGCGTCACGTTTGTGATTCTGTGTTATTTTGAATTATCCCGGGCTCTCAAGTGGTGGCTTGTATCATCTATCATTACTGCCAATGTCCAACACTAGTCAGCACTCCAAATCTCATTTGTACTCCCATCCATTGTTGACAATTTAGCGATTTTACCCCCTTCGTGACTCCCCTCCATTACCCTGTCCTCTCACCTCCCACGCTGCACTGCGCTACACAAATTTCCCCCGGAATTTTCCACAGATTTCATCCATTGAAATAAGCCCTATGCCCTATACTTATACAAAATAATATATACCAAAAAAAAAAACAGGTAAGTGATAGTGTTATACTCCAGAAATTGGCTAATTATCACCTGACAAAACCTCACGTGCATTCATTCGCTACATTACCACGGTAATTTCCCCTTTGAATTATTCCTTGTAATCGATGTCTGTAATAAAAATATATATCAGAAAGGAAGGGAGAATCCTAATTGACAATTACATTCATGTGGAACTACCTATTTCATTATGTATTGCCGAGATTTTCTACCTATAAAAAATTAGCCTGTAAGTTAGCATCAGTCAGCCAAAAGTGTCATTGTCAACCCTTCCCTTCTCAGATAAGCCGCGGCATTTAGTTCCTTGTCCTCCGCTGTAGAGAAACAATGTCGCACTCGCGCCTCGCCATTCCTGCCACTTCTGCGCCCATTGCAAAGGGCCTCGTGACCTCTACTCCTAAGAAAAGTAGTGAGGCAAGCAGGAAAGGCCTTAGTGACTCTGCAGTGGCACGTGAACTGGCAGAATTGTCCATGATTATGATGGACAGTGACTATGACGATTCGGGTGAATCTTGTGATGAGCCGGGTGAGGTTATCGTGCCAGAAACAGCAACAACAAGTGCTACAGTGTGTGAATCAGTGTCTAGCTCCAGGGGAAAGGAGCCTTTAGTGCAGCAAGGACAGGAATTTGGGAAGGGAGTGAAAAGGCGGCGTGTTAGCCCCAGAACAATGCCCCCATGTGACCCAGCCCGCCATGAGTCACGAGTGCATTCACCTCTCCGTTCCCCAAGCCCCACTTCACTCATTTCTTCATCATCGTCGGCTGAGTTATCTCCGGAGTCTTCGTCGTCGGAGTCACCACCAGCATCAACAGTGAAGGCAGGCCGTAGAGGTAGAGGTAGAGGTAAATCAAGGAGAGTGAAAAGTAGTGTAGCTAGTAGGGTAAGGGCTGCTAGTGCTGTACGGCAACCCAGGGTCAGTGCGAGTGACCTTGACCGAGATAAACCTCCCTCACAGCCAACCTCCACCGCCACCACCACCACCCGCCCTACACTGCCACGACAGGGAATCCTGGACGCCTTCACGTGGACAGAAGGGTCAGATTTTGTGCCAGAAAATTTAGTTTTTGATGAGAGCTCCACAGGAGTTCAGCCTGCCTTCACTATGGACGAAAATGCTGAGTGTGTCGACAACCTTTTGGCCTTCCTAGATGACGAAGTCATGCAGCACATATGTGATGAGACCAACAGGTATGAATCGCAACGTGCTGCAAGTGGTACAGGTGCAGCCAAGATGCAACAGTGGTCCATGCTGGGAGTGCAGGAGCTGTATGTGTTCTTTGCCCTCATGCTTCTCATGCCACACTCCAAGAAGCATGAGTTGGAAGAATACTGGTCCATGGACCCCTTACTACCCTCACCCACCTTCAATAAGTACATGGCCAGAGATTGCTTCCGGAACATCATGGGAAACCTGCACTTTGCCGACAACGATGTACCTTCCCAAACCGACCCACTCTGGAAGATCCGGGAGATTCTGAGCAGAATGAAGGATAAGTTTATGTCATTCTTCCACCCCTTTCAGAAGGTTGTCATTGATGAATCCTTTGTTTTGTTCAGAGGACGTCTTCGGTTTGTTCAGTACATTCCAAGCAAACGCCATTGCTTTGGAATTAAGTTCTTTGTACTGTGCGACTGTAAGACGGGGTACATCCTTGACTTCGTCATATATTCAGCCAGCACTGTCGATCTGGATAAAACACACCCCCTTGGCTTCTCAGGCTGTGTAGTGAAAGTGCTCCTAGAAAAGTATTTTGGTGGGAATCATGTGCTGTATACAGACAACTACTATACAGCACCGAAACTTGCCAAATACCTTTCTGAGCACGGCATTGGCTCCTGCGGCACTGTGAAAAGTAATCGTGCCCACTTCCCCAAATTCCCAGAGGCGGGAACCTCGCAGCAAGGAGACGTGCACCTACGCAAGTGTGAGAAGATGCTGCAATACGGTGGCATGACAAGAGGGTCGTGCACATGCTCACCACCATACATAAGGGGGAGATGACAGACAGTGGGAAGGTCGACCGTAGGACAGGCGAACCTGTGATGAAACCTGATGCTGTGTTGGACTATAATATTAACATGCGGCTGGTGGACAAGTCCGACATGATGATTGGTGAGATCGACTGCCTGAGGAAGAATACTAGGTGGTACAGGAAAGTTTTTCTGCATCTGATAGATATGACAATGCTGAACGCCTTCATCCTGTACAAGATGAAGGTCAAGCCACCCAAGTCCTTCTCCCTGAGGTTGTTCGCCAGGACTTGTGTCCAGCAGCTGCTGGAAAGATATGGTAGGGTGACAGCAGCAACTCCAAGGCGCCATCCAGTAACACTTCCCAACCGCCTTGAGCAGAGGGCGTATATGGATCGGCACAGACTTTAGCTTATGCCTGCCACAGGGAAAAGGAAGGCTGCAATTCGCAGGTGTCAGGTATGTGTGCATACCACCCGCCGCACACCTGCACACAAACGCACCTCTTGGCAGTGCACTGAGTGCCAGGTTCCCCTCTTTGTTACCTGCTTCTTCGATTACCACAGCCAGAAGCAGTTCTAACAGTGCAAGTGTGAAAGCAGAATGATCTGGAAATAATGTGTAAATAGCAGGTGAAAGCAATGGATGTTCAGTACTGTACATATGATTGAAGTGTATTATAGTTTTATCTTACTGAAAGTGACAGTGAATAACATAGTGTAAGTAAAATAGAAGGGTAAATATTGAAAATAGAATAGAAAATGTAAATAGTAATGTAAGTAATTAGTAATATAAGAATATGAGTACAAATAATTTATGTTATAACAGTGAGAGTGAATCCGTGGCTCTCTACGTATTTTATTGAATGAAAAATTGAATGACTTCAGTGACAATAAACTAATACGACTGAAGGAAACTTATGGAGAAAGACCCCAGATATATATAAGTGTGATATAGTAATAGAAATATAAAGTGTGAGGGGTTTTATGAATAATAAATGACAGTACCAAGAGCGAACTAGTGCAAGTTCGACGATCAGACGCGCTCGTAATTTCCCTTGCTAGTGTTTTTTTTTTTTTTTTTTTTTTTTTTTTTGAGTATGGATCCCAAACTCCATACCACGTTGAGTACACCGCTTCCCGTCCGATCAGCGAAGTTAAGCAACGTTGGGTCTGGTTAGTACTTGGATGGGTGACCGCCTGGGAACACCAGATGCTGTTGGCATCCCTACGTGTCAAGTGGGGTTGGTGGAGGATTAGTGCCCCTCCCTGTAAAACAATGAACTCTAAGCCGTTGGCCACCCCGTTTGGGATACATGGCGTCTGGCAATGAATGAATGAATCCCAAACTACTTGAAAATTATAGAATAGTGTTTATATCTGGCTGTGGTAATCATATTACGGGTTGTCGGGAAGTGTAAAGTGGAGACTTCGTTACCCTACTTCAGAGGTCTCCAGAAGTCCTACGGTAACCGACGAAGGCTCAACAAACATTCCAGGAGAAAGCTGAAGGTATGTGCCATAAACATATGTAATTTTATTATTCTAGGACTAATAACTGATTTTTGGCAAATATTTTTTGAGAGTCTGTCGGAGCCTGAATAACCCCGTGGGACACGCAAAACATTGGTAAACAAGCCCGCAGTGTAGGGGTTAAAGCTCTTAACATGAATGTTTTTTCACCCAGTGGCGGCTGTCCATGCTGCTCGATCTCTGGCAGCAACATTATTTACTCCCCCATCCCTGAGGTCGCACTCAGTAACCTTATCCCAGGTCTTTTTCAGAGTACCTGTCGCAACCTGACCTCTCACTTTGTGCATCCAGTTATCCCCCCATCTTCTCATACCCAAACCATCTCAATCTACCCCTCCTAATCACAACACCAATACACTCCAGTCCCATGCTACCTCTCACTCCCCATCATAAACCTAGCCCCCCCCCCCCAGGCCTCATACTCAGGAACACACTGCATATCCCACTAATCATTGCCACTTCTTTGAGCCTGCGAATATTCTCTTCCTTTATTGCCCAGTTTTTCACTACCATACAGCATTACACCCTTAACATGCCACTTATAAGGATCCCTTAGCATGGAGAGAGAGCCCTCTCAGTGTCAGGAGAGGCAGCAGCTCCCTGAACTACATCCAACCACTCCTAACTTTAGCCACAGAACTAGCTTCAGCCCCACCTCCAGCAGATAACATGTCTCCCAAGTAAAACTCTTCCACACACTAAAGAGACTCGCTAGCAAGTCCAATCCTTTCACACCTGACAGTCTCCACCTGCTCTCCCAGACACACCGCACACATGAAATCAGCATTATCTTGCAGTCTGCCTCTAATACCACTACATCTCTTATGCACCCACTTATCACAAACACTGCATTATCTTGCAGTCTACCTCTAATACCACTACATCTCTTATGCACCCACTTATCACAAACACTGCATTATCTTGCAGTCTACCTCTAATACCACTACATCTCTTATGCACCCACTTATCACAAACACCGCATTATCTTGCAGTCTACCTCTAATACCACTACATCTCTTATGCACCCACTTATCACAG
Source organism: Coenobita brevimanus (assembly GCF_032717465.1). Lineage (NCBI taxonomy): Eukaryota > Metazoa > Arthropoda > Malacostraca > Decapoda > Coenobitidae > Coenobita > Coenobita brevimanus. Next base: position 12,432,810 of record NC_137036.1, read on the forward strand.
ACACTGCACAAGATGGAATTACTTCCAATGCCCTTGTGGCAAATCACACATGGCCACACTCCCTTTGCTCTGAGAGTACCACCATAAGCCCTTGTGCCCCATACCATCTCTCCACTTCCTAAATCTTTCCTCTGCCTCCCTTTCCTTCTCTACACCAAATCATCAGCATACAGCATCTCCCATGGGAGTCCATTTCAGAAGTCACGTGAGACGGATTCAAGCACCATGATAAATAACAAGGGGCTCAAGCCTGACCCCTGATGCACACCAACATTCACAGAAAGCTCCTCACTCAAATCTCCATTCACTTTTACCTGGGTGCGAGCACCCACATACTGTACGTAGCCATAACCACCCTAACCAGCCACTCCTCCATTCCAAGCTTTCTCATTGCCCACTTCACCACCTCCCTAGGGACTGTCAAAGGCCTTCTCCAAATCAACAAAAACAATACAGTTCCCTTTTCTATCCTGTATATTTTTCCTGAAGCTGTTGAACAATGAATATGGCATCATTTGTCCCTTTGCCTGACATAAACCCAACTGCATCTCATCAATATTCACTCTCTCTAATCATACCTTGTAGAACTCTCCTTTACCTTCATTATATTATCTCGTCCAAAAGCCTTTATAATTTCCTCTTTCCAGGGCATCACCCTTCCCCTTGTACACATATACAGTTACACTCATCAGCCAATCATCTGGGACAACACAGTCATATATAATCCTATTTATCAAATCAGTAACTAACCCCATTCCTATACTGAAGCCTTCAGCATTTCAGCAGTTAACCCAGGCACACCTGCTGCCTTCCCCACCTGCATCACCTATGCTTCACTCACAGTAGCTGTGTCAATCAAAGGCCAAGGGCCAAACACTGGATCTGCTGACTTCAAACCGGCCCTAAATCCAGTCACACTTCTCATTCAGCAACAGGCTATAATGCTCTCTCCAGGCATCCTTAGTATCCCCACTGTTTGCCACTGCCTTTCCTTCATCATTCTTCACGCACTACTCACCTTTGTTATCCCCATTCTCCCTCTTCATCTGATTTGCCACCTTAAATATCATATTTTCCTTTCCACACTAGGTTATCAAGTACTTGTATGTGAGATTCAGACTTTGCCCTGTATACCTCTATTGTAGCCCTATGTTTGGCGGCCAATTATTCCTCTCTGCTAACACCCTCTCTCCACTCTGGAAAAGCCTTTTTTACTCCTTAATTGCAGCTTCTACACCCTCATCCCACCACCAAGTTACTTTATGTCTTGAGGGGGGCCCCTTGTCCATCCACTCACTGAATCAGTATCTCTCAAGAGGTTGCTCATGAGGGCTCTGTAAAGTTCATTAACATGTCTGTCAATTTCTCCCTGTTCAGCCACCACTCTTATTTTCCTTTAGGTGCATAGGTCTTTTTCATCACCCGCTCCATAAGCACCATGTCACATATCAATAACTTGTGTTGCAGCATGCACTCCTATCTCCCTATAACTTTAACATCCCTTACTAACCTCCTGTTAGCCCTCCTGATCAGGAAATAATCTGACTGCTATTTCCCCCAGACTGGTATGCAATCAACCGACGCTCTTTTTCCTAAAATGTGTGTTGCACACAATTATGTTCATTGCCTCCCCAAACTCAAGTATCCTCATCCCTTCCTCATTCCCTGTACCGTATGCACATCCCCCATGTACTCCTTCATATCCTTGAGCTGTTTCACCTACATGACCATTTAAAGTCCCCTCCCAAAACTACAATCTCATCATCCCTCATACCACCTACTACACGTATTAGGTTATCTCAGAATCTACGCTTCTTTGTCTCATCCAAGCCTGCCTTAGGAACATACACGGATATAAATGTTTTGTTGCCAGAAATTCAGTGAGTTTTAAATGAGGTAGGATTGAGTCTCCTTGGTTAAGAGGGGCATGTTTGATGATGTTTTTATTCCATACAGGGTTTTTATCTAATCTTTAGTTTGTTTTTGCATCTCTGTTCCTTTCAGAGACTTTTTCCCGTTCTTTTTCTTCCCTTTTAGTTTGTGGTTTCTTGTTTTTAAATCATTTCCTCCGTTTTTTAGCAGTTTTCCATACCCTGTTTTATCGTGCCTTTCTTTTGAAACGTTAGTGCCATATGGTCTTTGCTGCCTGGCAGGCTGGCATAGATTTTAATTATTCCATTCCTTGGTTACGAGGTGGATGTCTGGCTATCTGGAAGGGTTTGAGTTGTCAGGCTAGAACAAATACCCTGTAGACAGTTTTAATCCCCCTAGGGAGAGCACCCAAGGAATAAAGGATTTGATAGGGCATTACTCTTCCTGTCCATGTACTCTGTAAGATGAATAAGAATTGCTGGAAAACAGCATGAATAAAATATCAGGTGCAAGTTCTTAGCACAAAGGCCCAAAGGATCGTATTAACTCGTATTGATTTTTTTAACCGCCTCACCCCAATGGCCTTTTCATTTTATTCTCAACCTCCAGTGTTATTCAGCTTGGCAGACTAAACTTGAGTGGTACATATACATAGTCTTAAATTGGTTGAGTTGGAGAGAAAAATAAAGTAGCTTGGAGTGATTTTAAATTGTGGGTGTTACATACAGCCTTCATTCACATTATTAACACCTTCAGACAGTGTTGTTTAGTATGGAAGAGACTTTTTGGACTTGGGTTACATACAGCCTTCATTAACATTCCTGTTACCTTCAGACAGTGTTATTCAGTATGGGAGACTTTACACTGGAAGAGTTACATCTTTTATTAACTTTTACAGTAGGAGGCAAGGACTAATGAACTGCTACCAAGCCATAATGTGGCTGTATGGCACTAAGGCATAAGGGAGTGGGGAAGTAATTATATTAAATGTATGATGTGAAGAGCAGTAAGAAAAGAGATAATATTGGAAACAGAAGTAGCGGAAGAGTCCCCTAGGATATAACCAAGCTATGGGGGCCGACATAGTGACGAAAGGAAAGGGAAAGCAGAGCTGGTTTTGGGTTGTAGATGAGTAATAAAAAAAAAAAGGTGACTGATAGACATAGGGCTGTTAGTGTGAACAGACAGGCTGAGGGTCATGGCCCATTAAATGCCTATAAGTAAGATGGGTTTGGCCCAAGTGAAGATGAGCAAGGATAGTCTCCCATTGGCACTTGGGCTGGGTTGATGTGCTTTTACAGTACCAGACATTTTGTAGGTTGAATAAAATAATCTGAAGGCAGCAGGAATAAACTTTAATAAAACCACAATATGAAAGGGATTGAAAGAGTGTGTATGATGGTAGGTGTATCTCAGAATCTGAATATACGAGCTTTATGTATAATCTTGCACCTCCACTATCAGAGTGTATACCTTTCCCATTTATAACCTTGTCCAGAATCATTAAAACTGCTAATTACTGTACGCTACATTATCTAAGACTTCATCTGTATCTTATATAAGTATGTTCACCTAACTTGGCAGACATCAGTCCTTGTGTGGCTTATTTCCCATATCCCAGTGAGAGTAAGACAATGTTGTAGCTCTCTGTGCCTTCCGTGGAACCACTTTGTGACTAGTATGATATTCTAGTCTTAAACTTTATTAACAGCTGAACATTAAAGATGGACAGATGCCAATTGGAAGCGAGATTAGTGTGGACAGACGAGATTTTGTGTACATTTAAAACAGGTGGATGAGTCAGATTTTTTACCTTAATGTATATCAGTTATAGTTGGTATTTCATTTTCAGAGTTCACAGAAGGTATTACAATTGAGTACTGGCTTCCTGTGCAGTGTATGTTTTGTAATTTGTAATCTTATTAGAAAAGTTCCATTAAAGAACCTGCATTATATATGTTTGGTTTCTGTCATGCTGTGCCAACTTGATATATGTAAAGTTAATCTGTTAAGGCCTACCACTGGACAAGGTTGTATTAATCCTGTTAGTGTGGCAGGATCGTAAGTATATAATGTTTCTTCCTGCCAGGGTTTATTATTTTATTTGGAAATGGCCTCTTGTCATCTGTTGCCTTACTGTGTAACTATGTGGTGTCTCCGTCTTTATTCCTTTCACGCCTTATCTTCTGTTTTGTTCACTTCATCTTTTTTTTCTCTCTCTATATTCTCTATCATATTTCTTTGACTTACTCTACTATGTGGTTCCTTAATCCTTTCTCCTTTCAGGTCATAACTTCTGGCTTTTTTTTATTGTCTTCATCTTTGTTTCTCTCTCTTCGTCTTTTTTCTCACTCTCCATCTCATTTTGTTTCTCTGTCTTTTTCTCTATATATAAATAAACTTTATATATAAATAAACTTTATATTCACATTTCTGTATTTCTGTATATTTCCTGTCATTCTCTATCTATCTATTTCCTGTCATTCTCTCTTCTCTTCTCTCTCTCTCTCCTCTCCTCTCTTCTCACTTTCTCTCCTCTCCTCTCCTCTCTTCTCACTTTCTCTCCTCTCCTCTCCTCTCTTCTCACTTTCTCTCTCTCCTCTCCTCTCTTCTCACTTTCTCACTCTCCTCTCCTCTCTTCTCACTTTCTCTTTCCTCTCCTCTCTTCTCACTCTCTCTCCTCTCTTCTCACTTTCTCTCCTCTCCTCTCTTCTCACTTTCTCTTTCCTCTCCTCTGTTCTCACTCTTTCTCTCTCCTCTCTTCTCACTCTTTCTCTCTCCTCTCTTCTCACTCTTTCTCTGTCTCCTCTCCTTTCTTCTCACTTTTTCTCTCCTCTCCTTTCTTCTCACTTTCTCCTCTCTTCTCTTCTCTTCTCCTCTCTCTCTCCCTCCTCTTCCTTTCTCTCTCTCCCTCCTCTTCTCCTCTCTCTCTCTCTCCTTCCTCTTCTCCTCTCTCTCTCTCTCTCTCTCTCTCTCTCTCTCTCTCTCTCTCTCTCTCTCTCCCTCCTCTTCTCCTCTCTCTCTCTCTCTCTCTCCCTCTCCCTCCTCTTCTCCTCTCTCTCTCTCTCTCTCTCTCTCTCTCTCTCTCTCTCCCTCCTCTTCCTTTCTCTCTCTCCCTCCCTCCCTCCTCTTCCTTTCTCTCTCTCCCTCCCTCCTCTTCCTTTCTCTGTCTCTCTCTCCCTCCCTCCTTTTCCTTTCTCTGTCTCTCTCTCCCTCCCTCCTCTTCCTTTCTCTGTCCCTCTCTCCCTCCTCTTCCTTTCTCTCTTTCCTCTTCCCCTCTCTCTCTCTCTCTCTCCCTCCTCTAGCTTCCTTTCTTTCCTTTTCCCCTCTCTCTCCCTCCTCTTCCTTTCTCTCTTTCCTCTTCCCCTCTCTCTCCCTCCTCTTCCTTTCTCTCTTTCCTCTTCCCCTCTCTCTCCCTCCTCTTCCTTTCTCTCTTTCCTCTTCCCCTCTCTCTTTCCTCTTCCCCTCTCTCTCTCTCTCTCCCTCCTCTTCCTTTCTCTCTTTCCTCTTCCCCTCTCTCTCTCTCCCTCCTCTTCCTTTCTCTCTTTCCTCTTCCCCTCTCTCTCTCTCCCTCCTCTTCCTTTCTCTCCTCTTCCTCTCTCTCTCTCCCTCCTCTTCCTTTCTCTCCTCTTCCTCTCTCTCTCTCCTCACTTCTCTTTCTCTCTCCTCTCCTCACTTCTCTCTCTCTCTCTCCTCTCCTCACTTCTCTCTCTCTCTCTCCTCTCCTCACTTCTCTCTCTCCTCTCCTCACTTCTCTCTCTCTCTCTCCTCTCCTCACTTTTCTCTCTCTCTCTCTCCTCTCCTCACTTTTCTCTCTCTCCTCTCCTCACTTTTCTCTCTCTCCTCTCCTCACTTTTCTCTCTCTCCTCTCCTCACTTTTCTCTCTCTCCTCTCCTCACTTTCCTCTCTCTCCTCTCCTCACTTTCCTCTCTCTCCTCTCCTCTCTCTCTCTCCTCTCCTCTCTCTCTCTCCTCTCCTCTCTCTCTCTCTCTCTCTCTCTCCTCTCTCTCTCCTCTCCTCTCTCTCTCCTCTCTCTCCTCACTTCTCTCTCTCCTCTCTCCTCTCTCCTTAGAGCCCTAACTCTTGGGGGAAGTAAAAATCCTAAGTACAATTGCATAATTTTATTATATACAGTCATGTACAAATACTGTAATATGTGCTCCCTGCTGCCAGACATGAAGGGACACACAAGGGTAATAAACATAAGTAAATAATTACCTGGTTTGAAGTCCTTTGGGTGTAGAATCTGAAATAAAAGTTACCCCTGAAAGAGAAATAAAATAGTAACCCCTGAAATAATCAAAGAAAACTTATTAGTGGAAAGGAAGAACTCATTCACACTGATGTGCAGGGGTGGGGTAACCTGGCCAGCTCCAGCTGCACCTCCACCAGGGTGTCTGACCCAGTCACCCACCCCAGCCAGCAGGGTGGAGCCCAGTGAGTGGAGGGTGTGGTGGCTGGCAGTAGCAGAAGCTACTGCCAGCCACCACACCCTCCACTCACTGGGCTCCACCACAGCACTGGTGGTGGAGGTGGTGGTAGGGGTGTGTGTGTGTGTGTGGTGGGTTGAGTCCACACACACACAGCCCCTACCACCACCACCACCACCACCATCTTGGCTGGGGTGAGTGACTGGGTCAGACACCCTGGTGGGGGTGTTCGGCCGGGGGGGGTAAACCCACTGGAGCTGGCCAGGCGGGGGAAGGGAAAGGCGGTAAAGCTGGGAGGAGGAGAGAGAAGCAATGGGTTGGGGCCGAGATGGGGAAACAGATTGCCCCGCCGGCAGGCCAACCCCGTATAATCCCGTTAGGGATTGGGTAATCTGGCCCTATCTAAACCCCTGCCCACCCCTCCCCTCCCCCCCTCCCAGCCCTTTCCCTTCCCCCACCACCCCTGCACATCATGGCTCACATTCCCACTGGTTAAGGACACTCCCTACCACCTCACCCTTGACAGATTATTTATACATATTGACACCTAAGTATCTTATAGGTGTAATAGGCAAAATAAATCATTAGAGAAGAGGTGGTAGTGAAGCCTTAAGCCAATGAGAATACAAGCCACAGACACACACACACAAGGAGAGAAAGAGAGAGGACAGAGGGAAGGTCGGTGGCTCCCAGGATGCTGCGTTGGCCCACAGTTGAAGAGGAGGAGGAGAGGTGGTGGGAAGGAAGGAGGTAAGGAGAAAGGATGGGGAAGGAGGGAAAGACTGAGGAAGGATGGGGAAGGACTGTGGGAGATGAAGTCTGCAGCCACCTGAAAAGAAGAGAGAAACTGTCAGTACAAATGTTGAGAAAAAGTTGGGAATCTAAAACAGCAAAAATAAATCCTGACTGGTTGTCCCTTCAGCCTGAGTGTCAGTTTCTTTTTATTCTTGCTATCCATTGGGGGAGCGCGGTAGCTCGGTGGTAGGGTGTCGGGCTTGTAATTGTGAGGTTGCGAGTTCGCGCCCCGCCCAGTGGCTGCTGTGCTGGGAGGGGTAGCGCTCTCCTGTAACCCTAGCAGGGCTATATGATCTGATGAGGTCTAGCTCGGGGATTAATCCCTTGCTATCCACTGATTTAATTCAGCTTACAGAACACTTCACAAACTGCAGGAGTTAACTACAGCAGTTTAATTTTATCTGGCACGAACTCTGCCACTCCTACAGGCTTAGAGGCTGTGGTTGCATGATAATGGTCTACGAAGTTTAAGTCTCCTTGGTTACTAGTTAAATTTACCCTTCACTCTGACTATGCCACTCCTACAAAATTAATACTAAATTGTGGCTACATATCAATGAGTTATGAGGTACAAGTCTCCTTAGTTACTAGTCAAATATACCCTCTTCTGCCTATGCCTCTCCAACAATCTTAATATGAAGTTGTGACTGCATGATATTCAATAAGTTATGAGACAGAACTGACTCCTTGGTTACTAGCAAAATTTACCCTCCGCTCTACATCTGGCCATCAACTGGGCTGGAAGAGGTTAGGGATCTTTATCGGGTAAAAACAAAGTGACACATACGCTACAGCCTTCATTAACCCCTTCATTTCCCTCCCTTAAGCTGAATCAAATCTAGCAGCAACAAGAATTACACCGTGTCAATGAGGTGAATACGATAATGCAAAAGAACAGCAAAATATGGACTTATAAATTTTACGTTCCTGTGTGGTGAAAGGAGCAACTTGGGATATGACTGTTCTTTATACCTCTAACTTGCACCTTACCAGGCTTGATGAATTTGGCCTAAAACTGCCATATCTTGAATGCTGAGTTACTGCAACAGCTTAGCACTACAATACGATGCTATGGAAAGAATGTAGAGCTGCAGTATATCTGATTCTGCCACTGACCTACGTAAAACAGGCCAAAACAATACAAAAATCTGGACCAAGTTAAGGTGAGAGAACCACACCCACCACCATCACAGTCCATCCCACACACTTCTCTCTACCCACACCCACTGTTCATTCCTTCCTTACCTCTGTACCTACACCTTACCACCCACACCCACACCCACTGTTTATTCCTTCCTTACCTCTGTACCTACACCTTACCACCCACACCTACACCTCACTGCCTTACATACACCCCTATCTCCACAGCACACACCCTGGTACACCCCACCTTCCACAGCCAAGCCTCAGGGCCCTACACTCCTGATGGTACAATAAAGGCCTGGATGATGCTGGGATTTTTGTTTGTTTGTTCGCTTATAAAAGCTCCAACATGCTTACATGTGTCGGCCTTGGTCTCCTAATAGTGGCTCTCCATGCTGCTCGATCTCTGGCAGCCTCCCTGTTCAGTCCCTTATACCTGAGGTCACACTCTATGACCTTGTCTTAGGTCTTCTTCAGTCTGCCTCTTGCAACCTACCCCTAACGTTCACACTCCTCACTTTCTGCACCCAATTGTCATCTCCCATCCTCTCCACATGCCCATATCATCTCAATCTATGCCTCCTCATCACAATACCAATACACTCCAGTCCCATCCTTCCTCTTAACTCTTCCATCATAAACCTAAGCCCCCAAGCCTTGCATTCAAAGATGCACTACACAGCCACCTAATCACTGTCATTTCTGTACGTTTGAGCCTATAACTACCCTCTTCCTTTACTGCCCAGGTTCGGTCCCTACTCTCCTGATGGGTTGGACAATGTACGGACGGTGGAAAGAATAAAACAGAAATGACATACTCAGGCTGAAGAGGTTAATGGCTATCCTTTACTACTGTCAAAAACTAGGAAAAAAGGACTGCAAAAAACATATTAAATCTACAGTATGTCCAGTAGTGTATTAATAAAGAGACACTGGATGCCAATAGCTAAGAATACTGCCAGAACATGTGTGCTTAGCCTTTATACCCAAATGACCCAACTTCCTGTTTAAACAGTGTTGGTGTACTTTATATTCCACTACACTTGTCAGGCTACACTCTCACTGACTTTACCTATATGTATGTAGATATGTATGTATGTATTTGTTATGTATGTATGTATGTGTAAATGTATATATGTATGCAAATCAACTATGGATGCAATCATTAAGTTTACAGATTCAGGCAAAGAGTTTTTCAGTGTATCTTGCTGCTACAAAACCATTTTACTCAGCACAGGAAAGGCATTGGTTATTACTGTGGTATATTACTGTTATATAGTGCTGGCTGCCTTCATGTGGTGGCAATGATATACCTGCCAGCTCCACTGACTGGTTATACAGGAAAGGCATTGGTTATTACTGTGGTATATTACTGGTATTTAGTGATGGAAGCCTTCATGTGGTGGCACTGCTATACCTGGCCAATCCACTGACTGGCTATACAAATGTGCCACAAATCCCTCCCTGTCCCATCAACGTAGGCTGGTGGATGACAGGCACAAGACAGCTCCAGCCTGCAGTCCACTGGGTTCACATTCAGATCAGCCTGGGGTTGCCAGAATTACTACCGTACTAGTACACTCCAGGCTGTCTAACCCCTCCATCTAACCCTCTCCTTGGCCAAATAAAATCATCTCAAGACAGCAAGTATAAAATGAAAAAATCAATCAATAAAAAGCCTCACCAGCTTAACCCCTCAATGGCCGTGGGTTCAGATATTTGTGTGCCGCCCTGGCCGGCCCGGGACCATTCTGTCAGTCTTAAAATCAATTTGTTTTTCTTACAGATGTGAAGAGAATCGTCTGGCACACCTGGTGCTGTGTTTATTAGGCACACCTGACACTGTGTTTATTAGGCACACCTGGCACTGTGTTTATTAGGCACACCTGACACTGTGTTTATTAGGCACACCTGGCACTGTGTTTATTAGGCACACCTGGCACTGTGTTTATTAGGCACACCTGCCACTGTGTTTATTAGCGTCCTAAACCCATCCTGGGATTTGCTATGATTTGCAGAAGACATCATAAAATTACTCTGCGTGTGCCATTAACGTGTACACATGTGAGTGAAAACGTGTACACATGTGGGTGTCCTAAACCCATTCAGTGATTTGCTATGACTCACAGAAGATATTATAAAATTACTGTGTGTGTGCCATTAATGTGTACACATGTGGGTGTCCTAAACCCATCCTGTGATTTGTTATGACTCACAGAAGATATAACATTACTGTGCGTTTGCCATTAACGTGTACACATGGGTGAAAACGTGTACACATGTGGGTGTCCTAAACCCATCCTGTGATTTGCTATGACTCACAGAAGATATAAAGTTACTGTGCGTGTGCCATTAACGTGTACACATGTGGGTGTAATAAACCCATCCTGTGATTTGCTATGACTCACAGAAGATATAAAGTTACTGTGCGTGTGCCATTAACGTGTACACATGTGGGTGTCCTAAACCCAATAACGTGTACACATGTGGGTGTCCTAAACCCATTAATGTGTACACATGTGGGCAAAAACATCCCAGAATAAGGACATAAAGTGACCACCTGAGTGCCTGGGATGGTACAGCAGGGTCGGCTTAACATATCAGTCACCTTTGTTCCCTTCCCATAATTATTTGTAGTTTTTTACAGCTTCTACTAATTCAACGTCACCGGCACGTTTATGGCACGGCGTCACAACACCAGCGGCCGCTGAAGGGTTAATCTTACACACTAAACAAAAGCAACGGAATCTCACCTTGTACGTCGCTTCATATTCTGGACAACATCAGTCAGCACATATTACAGTCTAAAGAATCTATACAATAAAAGTCTATTACAATTTTCAAACACTCAGTCCTCATTATACGCCATGGATGGACCAGAAATGTCACAAATTTGCCATATAAGACTTACTGTAATTTGGGGAGAAAATGGCCAAACAGTTTTAAAGATCTATCTATTGCCAGACGCCTTGATCTCGTAAGGGGTGGCCACAAACAAATCGCCTCCATGTTCCCCTGCCCCTGCCATTTCACTGCCCTCCCCCCAGCTCACACACCCCTCAATCATATACTTTCCACACACAACTGGTAATATGTATGTGTGAAAACTTGCCAGTAACTTTCATAGTGACCAAAGGATATATCAAGATTCAATTCCTTTATAAGTTAATCAGGAATTAACAGAAAAATGAACAACAATAAAAGCCGTGACTGCTTATAAAGACAAAATAATCCCTACAACAGGTGTGTCAATTTTTGGTTACCTGGCCAAGCAGCATTTTACGAGGCAATGGATTTTTTTGTATGGCAATGTTTGTACGAGTTACTAAAGACCTAATGGTGAAGACTGATGCTGATGTGTTTATAATGAGGACTTAGTGTACTGCTGCAGGCTAAGTCACATTAATTACTGCTGTGAGGGACTGAATAGGCAGGCTGTCAGAGACTGAGCAGCAGGGAAAGCCGCCATTAGGTGACCAAGGCCAATGCATATAAGCATGTTGGAGCCTTTATAAACTTTGAATTGCTTGCCTGTGGTTGATGGGTCTGCTCAGCCACACAGACTGTACACATTTACAACTACTAATAACAAGGGTATGTCTTGGGTTGTATGAGGGAGTGGGAAGCCTTCATGTGGTGGCACTGATATACATGGCAGCACCTCTGCCAGGGTTATACACACATCCATCAACTCCCTCCCTATCCCACAGAAGGAGGATGGTGGACAGCAGGGGAAGGACATCCTCAGCCTGCAGTCCACTGGGTTGGAGTTTAAATGACCCACAGGACACAACAACAACAACAACAACAACAAACTGGATTACCCTGCAGCATTAAAGAATAAATAAATCAATAAATAATAATAATAATAATAATAAATGCCGGATGGAAGTTATCCTGAAGCAGACGTGATGGTGTTGAGGTGACACTTGAAGGTGGTGCTTGAAGGTGGTGTTGAGGTGATGCTTGAGGGTGAAGTGAAGGAGCAACACATCAAGTATCTGTGTTGTTGGTGTTGACACTCCACACACTGGCAGCACCTGTACAGGTAAAACATCCACCACTATATATAAGGTACCAACACACTGGCAGCACCTGTACAGGTAAAACATGCACCATTATATATAAGGTACCAACACACTGGCAGCACCTGTACAGATAAAACATCCACCATTATATATAAGGTACCAACACACACCAGTACACAGAGAGAACAGTCCACCATGTATGTATGTATAAGGTACCAACACACTGGCCAGCACCTGTACAGGTAAAACATCCACCATTATATATAAGGTACCAACACACTGGCAGCACCTGTACAGGTAAAACATCCACCATTATATATAAGGTACCAACACACACCTGTACACAGAGAGAAAGTATGTGTGTATGTATGTACAGTATGTATGTATGTATGTATGTATGCAGTAATAGATGCACCATTATATATAAGGTACCAACACACACCGGTACACATCAAGAAAGTACTGCATGTACAGTATGTATGTATGTATGCAGTAATAGATGCACCATTATACATAAAGTACTAACAGACACCATTACACATTAATAAGGATGGATGTAAGTATGTATGTATGGATGGATGGATGGATGGATGGATGGATGGATGTAAGTATGTATGTACGTGCAGTATGTGTGTATGCAGCCAGTGTTGGGAAGTAATTATCTGGTGTTGTCACTTGGTTCAGCTTCTCTTGCATATACTGGCGTCAAATTCTGGGTGGCAGTGTGTCAAGTTGTCCTTTGTATTGCGTTGTTTGATTTATAAAGGCGCCAGAGTGCTTGTAAGTGTTGGCCTTGGTCACCTATATGCAGCTCTCCACTCTGCTTGATCTCTGGCAGCCTCACCTTTCAGTTTCTTATCCCTGAGGTCACACTCTATGACCTTGTCCCAGGTCTTCTTTGGTCTGCCTCTCACAACCCTACCCCCAACAATCACACTTCTCACCTTCCCCACCCAACTGTCATCCTCCATCCTCTCCACATGCCCAAAACATCTCAATCTACCCCTCCTCATCACAACACCAATACAGTACATCCAAGTCCCATGCTTCCCCTAAACTCTTCCATCATAAACCTACAGCAGCTCCCCCCTGGCCTCGCACTGAAGGACGCACTACACATCCATCTAATCAAACTGTCATTTCTGTACATCTGAGCCATCAAATATCCTCTTCCTTTACTGCCCAGGTCTCACTGCCATACAGCATTACATTCCTAACACATGCTGCACACTAAGATATCTTAGCATGGAGGAAGAGCCCTCTCAATGTCAGGAGGGGCAACAGCTCCCTGAACTTCTTCCAACCACATCTTACCCAAGCCACAGAGCTGCTCCAGCCCCACCTCCAGCACATAACATGTCTCCAAAATAACCAAACTTCCACACACTCAAGAGATTCACCAGCAAAATCAGTCCTTTCACGCCTGACAATCTCCACCTGCTCTCCCTGACACACCACACACATGAAATCAGCATTATCTTGCAGTCTACCTCTAATACCACTACATCTCTTAAGCACCCACTTATCACAAACACTGCATTATCTTGCAGTCTACCTCTAATACCACTACATCTCTTATGCACCCACTTATCACAAACACTGCATTATCTTGCAGTCTACCTCTAATACCACTACATCTCTTATGCACCCACTTATCACAAACACTGCATTATCTTGCAGTCTACCTCTAATACCACTACATCTCTTATGCACCCACTTATCACAAACACTGCATTATCTTGCAGTCTACCTCTAATACCACTACATCTCTTATGCACCCTCTTATAAGTACTGCACAAGATTTATAAAAAACTGATTCTGCTAGTTTTCCCTGATTTACAGTGCTATTCATTTGATGTAGTGCTGCCTACTTCTTCCTTCACCTTTATCATTACTTTTCTGTGTCTGCCCTCCTCTTTTTCTAATTCTCCCATCCTTCCTGTCACTTTTTATTACTCTTCTCTCCACTTCAGGTGACTCTACACTGAGTGACAATCCTAATGGATTGCTGTAACCTATGGAGTCATTTACAATACAGGATGGTAACCATATAATGAAATAACAGGGTGATGTGGTGCCTGCTATGGTGCCCTTGGGAACTAATTACTTTCCATTCATGAGCCAAACCTCTCCACTCTTCCCTACACCTTGCTGTGGTCAGGTGCTGTCTACCACAAGGGAACACTGATTCACTATATGGAACAACCCTGCTGGGGTAGCTGCTTGCCTACAGTTGATGGGTCTGCTCAGCCACACAGATCAACATTAATCACCAACAACACAAAGAGGCACATGAGGTGAATAAAGTAACATCTAGCCCACTGGGAATATCCTGTATGTGTGATTGCTTGCCTACAGTTGATGGGTCTGCTCAGATACACAGATCAACATTAATCACCAACAACACAAAGAGGCACATGAGGTGAATAAAGTAACATTTAGACCATTGGGAATATCCTGTATGTGATATAAATGATGTGGTGTGGTTCCTGTATGTGATATAAATGATGTGGTGTGGTCAGAATGTGATGTGGGACGCAGGGTAACGCTACCTATTAATTACAACTGCTTAATTAACAATGGTTAAAATTATAAGACTTCCACCTGGCAATGTAGAGGCTTAAGCAAAGAACCCAGCACCACCACCATCATTACCACCACCACCACCACCACCATCACCACCATCATCATCACCATTACCACCACCATCATTACCATCATCATCATCACCATCATCATTACCACCATCATCACCACCATCACCATCATTACCATCACCATCATCATCTTCATTACCATCATCATCATCACCACCATCATCATTACCATTACCATCACCACCATCATCTTCATCACTATCACCACCATCATTACCATCATCATCATCATCATGCTGATCCTTACCTACAAGCAGTGCTGGACCATAAATGTCGCTGCCAAACTTTCACACAGCTCATGGCTTTGATTCTTTTCTTTGTTTGATTCTTCTATGGCTTTGTTTGATTCTTCTATGGCTTTGTTTGATTCTTCTATGGCTTTGTTTAATTCTTCTATGGCTTTGTTTAATTCTTCTATGGCTTTGTTTGATTCTTCTATGGCTTTGTTTGATTCTTCTATGGCTTTGTTTGATTCTTCTATGGCTTTGTTTAATTCTTCTATGGCTTTGTTTGATTCTTCTATGGCTTTGTTTGATTCTTCTATGGCTTTGTTTGATTCTTCTATGGCTTTGTTTGATTCTTCTATGGCTTTGTTTGATTCTTCTATGGCTTTGTTTGATTCTTCTATGGCTTTGTTTCATTGTTCTATGGCTTTGTTTGATTCTTCTATGGCTTTGTTTGATTCTTCTATGGCTTTGTTTGATTCTTGTATGGCTTTGTTTGATTCTTCTATGGCTTTGTTTGATTCTTCTATGGCTTTGTTTGATTCTGCTGTTTCATTCTTCTCTTTGTTTCACTCTGCTCACTCTACACTGTCCTGGAAAGCAAAAAATACTTGTTATACTCTCAACAAACTGTTATGGAAAACAAAAAATAAATAAATACATAAATAAATAAATCTATCTATCTGTCTATCTATTGCCAGACGCCTCAATCCCGTTTGGGGTGGCCACAAACAAATCGCCTCCAAGTCGCCCTGTCCCCCGCCATTTCACTGCCCTGCTCCCAACTCACACCCCCCTTTCTCATATACCTCTCCACCCCATCCCTCCATCTCATCCTCGGCCTCCCCCTCCCTCTTCCCCCCTCCACCTCACTCACATACACTCTCTTCGTCAGTCTTTCACCCTCCATCCTCTCCACATGGCCAAACCACCTCAGTGTGTTCCTCATAACGCTTCCTATCACATCCACATCCACACCACAACGCTCCTTTATATCCTCATTCGTCAGCCTGTCTCTCCATGTAACTCCACAGGCTCCTCTCAAATAACTCATTTCCACTGCTCTCACTCTTGACTTGTGTCCCTCCAGCAAGGTCCAAGCTTCACTTCCGTACGTTAGAGTTGGTATCACAATACTGTCATGTAGTAACTTTTTCACTTCCATGCTCACTTCCCTGTTTCTTATCACTGCTTTCAAGGAACAACAACCTTTCTTCCCTGCTATACCCTTTCAAGCACTTCACCCTCCAAACCTCCATCCTTACTCATCACACTACCCAAGTACTTAAACGTACTCACATTTTCCAATTCCTCACCATCCAACCTCGCTGTACATTCACTAACTTCACCTCTCTCAAAGACCATCACTTTACTCTTCCCTACATTCACCTTTAGATTCCGTTTCTTACACACTCTCTCAAACTCATCCACCAAGCCTTGCAGCTCCCCTTCATCTTCACTCAACAACACAGTATCATCTGCAAACAACAGTACAGGGAGTTTCCAAACACTATCCTCTCTCACCAGGGCCACTCCAACATCCACTACCCTACCTTGTACCTCTTTTATTACCCCATCCATGTACAGATTGAACAACCATGGAGATATGACACATCCCTGTTTCAAACCAACTTTCAAAGAGAAAAATTCACTTAGTTCACCATCCACACGCACTGCAGCCTTCGCACCATCGTACATACTCTTCACAGCATTCAACAACTTCCCATCTACTCCATATATTCTTAACACTTTCCACAATCCTTGTCTATCCACCCTGTCATATGCTTTCTCCAAATCCATGAAAGCCGCATACAACTTCTTTCCCTTCTCTAGAAACTTTTCCACTAAAGATCTAAGAATGAATATCTGATCTACACAACCTCTTCCCTTCCTAAAGCCTCCCTGTTCTTCTCCAACTAATTTCTCTGTTCTTTCTCTAACTCTGTCTATAAGTATCCTACCATACACTTTTCCTATTATACTAAGAAGACAAATGCCCCTATGATTACCACACACTTCTTTTTCCCCTTTTCCTTTGTACAAGGGAATAATTATACCTGACTTCCAATCCTCCGGGACTCTACCTTCCTCCCAGGCCAATCTGCACATCCTCCACATCCATTCTACTACTATCTCTCCCCCATGCTTCAGCATTTCACCACACACTCCATCAATTCCTGGGGCTTTCCCCAATTTAACTTTCTTCATTGCTTCCACAACTTCTGTCCTACCGATTTCTTCCTGTCTTCTCACCTCCCTCCTTCTCCCAGCCATTCCCCAGCCACTTATACTCGCATTACTTCCATCCTCTACGTTCAACAATTCCTTAAAGTGTTCTCTCCATCTGCTCACTTTTTCTCCCTTCTCCACTAGTAATCTAACAATTTTATCTTTCACTCCCCTGCTAACTTCACTTCCACCCTGTCTTACTCTTTTCACTTCTCTCCAGAACATTTTCTTACAGTCCCTCCACTTTACACTCAAATTCCTCATCCACTCTCTTCTTACTCTCTCTTACTAATCTTTTCACCTCTCTCTTTCTTTCTACATATAACTCTCTCTTCCGCCTCTCAACTTCTTCCACGCCCCTATTTCTCATCCATTCATTGTATGCTTTCTTCTTTTGTGCCACTGCCTGTTTCACCTCTTCAGTCCACCATGCTGTTCCTTGCACCCCCCTCTGTCTTCTCTTCCTTCCACACACCACACCACATGCTGCACATATTTCTTCTGTAAATATCTTACACACACCTTCCACGTCTCCCATCTGCTCCAATTCATATTTGCCCAATCGTTCCTCCACTTCTCTCTTATACTCTGCCTTTTTCTCATCCTCTTGTAACCTTTCCACTCTCCTTGCAACTACTCCTTCCTCTCGTCTATCCCTTCTTCTATTCCTCCATCTTACTTGCATTCTAATTCTGGCCACCACCAAGCAGTGGTCAGAAAGTCCACTCCCCCAACCTCTATACACTCTTGCATCCTTTACACATCTTTGCATCCTTTCATCCACACACACATAATCAATCATTGCCTTCCTTTCATTCAGTTCACCACCCACCCTTCTCATCACTCGCCATGTATACCTGTGGATCATTTTATGCCTGAAGAGGGTATTGGCTATCACCAACCCCCTCCCAGCACAAATGTCCACTGACGCACTCCCATTCTCATCTATCTCAGCAGGCACACCCCACTCACCAACTATTCCATCCACCTTCACATTCCCAACTTTACCATTCATATCACCAATCAAAAACACTCTCTCATTCCTTCCAAACTTTTCCATGCACACTTCCACATTTGTCCAGAACTCTTCTCTCACTCTTCTAGCACGATCTTGCGTTGGCACATACACACACACAATCGCCCACATTTGTATTCCAACTTTCAACTTTACCCACACAATCCTTGACCCAACTGATCCATACTGTCTTATGCTCCTCTTCCATCTTTTACTCACAACTATACATACTCCTTCCTTTGCCCTCTCATTCTCACCTACTCCTGCACATATACCCCATCCATACTCCCGTTCTCTCACACTTTCTCCTCTCCATTTTGTTTCAGTTATCCCACATACATCCACTTTCGCACCCTCAAGCACCTGGACAATCTCTCTCTCTTTAATAATAATAATCATCATCATCATCATCCGGACATCCTTTCCCACCCAAGGGCAGGATAATAATAATAATAATAATAATAATAGAGGTACACCTTGATATAGGATACCCCGGCTTAACAATGGCAGTAGAAATACCACCCTAAGCCACCTAATTTTTTTTTTTTTTTTTTTTTTTTTATGCGAGGAAGAAGGGGAGAGAGAAGTATGTGGTAACCATAGGGGTATTTGCCTTCTTAGTGTGACTGGTAAAATATATGGTAGAATACTCATTGATAGGGTTAGGCATATGACAGAGGAGCTAGTTGGAGAAGAACAAGGGGGATTTAAGAAGGGAAAAGGGTGTGTAGATCAGATATTTGTTCTAAGATGTTTAGTGGAGAAGTATCTAGAGAAGGGAAGGAAAGTGTATGCTGCCTTCATGGACTTGGAGAAAGCTTATGACAGAATAGATAGGCAAGGTATGTGGAAGGTATTAAGAATATATGGAGTGGAGGGGAAATTGTTGAGTGCTGTGAAGAGTATGTACGAGGGAGCTAGGGCTACGGTGCGAGTGGATGGTGAGCTGAGTGAGTTCTTTGATCTCAATGTGGGACTGAAACAGGGGTGTGTGATGTCTCCATGGCTGTTTAATATATATATGGATGGGGTTGTAAAGGAGGTGCAAGGTAGGGCAGTGGATGTGGGGCTGGGCCTAATGAATGAGGGTGAGATTTGGAAGCTTCCGGTGTTGCTGTTTGCTGATGATACAGTATTGTTGAGTGAAGATGAATGGGAGTTGCAAGGTTTGGTGAATGAATTTGTGACAGTGTGTAGGAGGAGGAAGCTGAAAGTTAATGTAAACAAAAGTAAAGTTATGGTGTTTGAGAGGAATGAAGTCACAAAGTGTGCAGTGAGGTTGGATGGTGAGGATATGGAGAATGTGAGTGCATTCAAGTACTTGGGTAGTGTGATGAGTAAGGATGGAACTTTGGGGGATGAAGTACGTGAAAGGGTACAGCAGGGAAGAAAGGTTGTTGGTACACTGAAAGCAGTGATGAGAAATAGGGAGGTGAGTATGGAAGTTAAGAAGTCACTGCATGATGGTATTGTGATCCCTACCCTGACGTATGGAAGCGAGGCGTGGACCTTGCATGAGGGGAACAAGTCAAGAGTGAGAGCAGTGGAAATGAGTTACTTGAGAGGAGCATGTGGAGTGACGTGGAGGGACAGGTTGACGAATGAAGAAGTGAAGGAACGTTGTGGGGTAGATGTGGATGTGGTTGAAAAGATTAGGAGAAATACACTGAGGTGGTTTGGACATGTGGAGAGAATGGAGAATGAAAGACTGACTAAGAGGGTGTATGTAGGTGAGGTGGAGGGAGGGGTAGACCGAGGATGAGGTGGAGGGATGGAGTTGAGAGGTATATGAGGGAGGGGGGGGTGAGTTGGGGGGAGGGGAGTCAAATGGTGGGTGACAGAGTGACTTGGAGGCGTTTTGTCTGCGGCCACCCTTTGCGGGATTAGGGCGTCGGGCTATAGATAGATAGAAGAAGGAACCAAAGGCCATGAGCCCGAAGTAACAGTTCCAGTTCCAGGCCAAACCTGTTTTACGATGGGTTTTTATTTTTTTATCAATTTTGATGATAAAATTGTGTGATGGGTTGATTTATAAACTGTTTTTAGACTTAGATTAATGTGTTTTAGCCACAGGTGGAGTGAACATTTCATTTTGGGGTACAGTTTACCAAGCTTGATTTTTTCCAGACGTATTTGACGATTTTCAGATTTTATTGGTTGGTTTTAGTGAGTTATTTACAGGTGTTAGGCTTAGGTTTGCTTCTTTTACAGCTGTTAGGCCATTTAGATTGCCTTAAACTTGTTCTGGGACTCATTTGGGTGGGTTTTGGACTTGGTTGGGGGGGAAACGTGAGGCTGAAATACGCATCCCTATACTGTACATGTTAATTCTACCCCGATATACGATACCCTGCCTAACGACTGGTTTTTACCTAACCAATTGCATCGTTAAACCAGGCCATACCTGTAATAACAAAAGTCATCATCATTCCAACTGTTTTTTCCACCACAACCACCACCACCATCATCATCATCATCATCATCATCATCATCAACATCATCATCATCATCAACATCATCATCATCATCACCATCACCACCACCACCACCACCACCACCACCACCACCATCATCATCATCATCATCATCACCACCACCACCACCATCATCATCATCATCACCATCATCACCACCACCACCACCACCACCACCATCATCATCATCATCATCATCACCACCACCACCACCACCACCATCATCATCATCATCATCACCACCACCACCATCATCATCTTCATCACCATTAACATCACCATTACTATCATCATCACCACCAACATCATCACTACCATCATCATCATCATCACCATCAAGCTACTCTCCTTACCTGCAAGTAGTGTTGAATGTCACTAGTAAATGTGGCTGCCAAACTATTTCACTCTTCTCACTACTTTCTTTCACTCTTCTCATGGATGTGTGTCACTCTGCTCACTCTAGACTGTCCTGGAAGGCAAAAAAAATACTTGTTATATATATATATATATATCCTCAACAAACTGTTAAAGAAAGTAAAAAATAATAATCATTATCATTACCATCATCATCCTTACCACTCTATCATCATCATCATCATCACCATCCTGCCTCATTTTTCCTAACCAATGGTGGAATAGAGAAAAAAAAACAAAAGGGAGGAGGGGCATCTGATCATACAAAAACCAGTGTCTGTATTTACTGTATTAATCTAAGATGCATCTCTGATTATTGTTCTTTCGTTCATTTATAACGGCTCCAACAGGTTTATTTGTGTCGGCCTTGATCACCTAATGGCAGCTCTCCATGCTGCTCAGTCTCTGGCAGCCTCCCTATTCAGTCCCTTATCCCTGAGGTCACACTCTATGACCCTGTCCCAAATATGTTTCTCTCTCTGCCTCTTGCAACCCCACCCTCAACATTCACACCTCTCACCCTCCACACCCAGTTGTCCTCCTCCAGCCTCTGCACATGCCCAAACCATCTCATTCTACCCCTTCTCATCATAACACTAATACATTCTACATTAATACATTCAAGGTAATTAAAATAACCTTATGGCAGTTACAGTAAAATACAAAAACTCAAAATATGGAAGGAATTAATGCACCACACTTCACTACAACCTAAAAAAACAAAAAGCTGGCAAGTATTACTCTCCTGTTGCAGTTCAAAGTTCAAGATGGAGTGATGGCAGTGTTACGCCTGGTTAATGTGAACAGAGTACAGCAGACCCTCACTTTATTGAATCCTGATATATTGGATTCTAAATGCATCCAACGCCTCTGAACCCACCAAATGTTTTTCAGTTGTAACTAACTAGGTTCAATAAATGAAGCACATCATGTGGCTCTTGTGAACCACCAGCATATGTGGTGTGACTCAGTACACAGTTGGCAAGGTAGATGGATATGAGGAGAACTGAAAACAGCCAACCAGCTACATAACACACAGGACCCAGCCTGGCAGTATCAGCATCAGCCTGCCACCAGCTACATGCATGTTTTTGTAACCATTTTACTGTTTTACACAAAAGGACCTACAAACACTAAGAATATTTTATTATTTATTAAAAGTGAAACTAAGATGCATAGATGGATATGAGCAGACCCAATAACAGGTGACTTGCTATGTAAGTTATTGTACATAACACAAAGGAAACAGCCTGGCAGAAACACCCTGACATCATCTGTGTGTATGTTTACAGAAATGTTATTTTCCACAGATGGTGCAACGGACACTAAGAATATTTTATTTATTGAGACATCAAAATCGGAAAAAATCAAAACCCATTGTTAAACCGAGGTTTGGGCATCGTTAGGCAGGGTATGGTGGTATTTCTGCCCCATCACTAAACCGGGGTACTGCATCGTGGAGTATCGTATATCAAAGTATACCTGTACTTAGTAATTCAAGATGGGAGGATCTGTCCTGACTGTAGTTCTGCCTGTTATTGCATCTACTGTATGTTAAAGGTAGGTTAGGTTAGTTTAACACAGATGCAATAAAAAATGAAGATACCAGGTAAGTGTTGGAAAACCTCCACCCCAACTCCTTATTTCTTAAGTATGTAGAAAAGCACTTGTGATGGAAGCTTATAGAAGAAAATGTTGACAAACTGCAGGACAACTGCCATCAACAAAAGCCAAAAATTTAATGGCAGGGATTATCTTTCATAATTGTAAGTTATTTATGACACCCAGAGTCTGCAGCAGTAATATTTACATTACTAAAGACTGTATGAGTCATTCATAACAACCACATTATGCAAAACTACCATGATGTTCAGAAGCACTGTGTTAGATGTGTTGATGCCAGCGGTGGCATCCTGCACAGGACAATAAGCTGACTCCCACCCTAAACTTATTCGCCCAAAATCATTCTAGTTGGTTAGGTCTGCTCGGGTTGACTTTGGTTTGGCTGAGATGTGTTGGTTAGGTTGTTGGGGCCACACAATTACTGAAGCTATGGCACTGAAGCCAAATCAACATGAAAGTTTAACATGATTGGCCACTTGCCATGGTTGGCATGTATAACTGACAAGCTGGTGTACTTGACATCCTCTACATTATGCATTTATGCAGCTTTCTAAAGCTATCACAACAACAATTGCATTATAGTTCACTAAAAAAAAAAATACAATTGTAAATTCTGTGCATGGCAGCTCTCCTGCACTTTCACACACCAAAAAAGTTTTTAAGTGTTTCAATGCAGTAATAAGCATATTCATTTTGGTGTCCAATACTTAATTAGGTGTAATTCCAAAATTTATTCCACATCAATAGTATAATTCTATACTCTGTTACCTTCAACCTGGCATAATACCAGCATTTGTCCATCTTAAATACCATGCTATAACAAGGCATAAGCCTAACACTGAAAATGGTGCTAGTCACGAAGCAGTGCAGAGGGAAGGATATAGAGCCGTACCATTGTCATATTCTGCCCCTCATTCACCATCCCCTGCACCTCATCCTCAGTCTACCCCTCCCCCTGGCCTCCACCTCACTCACACACACTCTCCTAGTCAGTCTCTCATTCTCCATCTCACAGTATATCTCCAGCTTCCATATAACCAATAAATCTGGCTAACATCTGTCTTGGGTCCAGCCTCCCGTAACAGCATCTCATATATACCATTTACCAACTACCTCTGTACACTATTACACTCTACAATTACACTCATATATACCATTTACCAACTACCTCTGTACACTTTTACACTCTACAATTACACTCATACATACCATTTACCAACTACCTCTGTACACTATTACACTCTACAATTACACTCATATATACCATTTACCAACTACCTCTGTCCACTTTTACACTCTACAATTACACTCATATATACCATTTACCAACTACCTCTGTACACTTGTACACTCTACAATTACACTCATATATACCATTTACCAACTACCTCTGTACACTTTTACACTCTACAATTACACTCATATATACCATTTACCAACTACCTCTGTACACTATTACACTCTACAATTACACTCATATATACCATTTACCAAAAACCTCTGTACACTATTACACTCTACAATTACACTCATATATACCATTTACCAACTACCTCTGTACACTTTTACACTCTACAATTACACTCATATATACCATTTACCAACTACCTCTGTACACTTTTACACTCTACAATTACACTCATATATACCATTTACCAACTACCTCTATACACTTGTACACTCTACAATTACACTCATATATACCATTTACCAACTACCTCTGTACACTTTTACACTCTACAATTACACTCATATATACCATTTACCAACTACCTCTGTACACTTGTACACTCTACAATTACACTCATATATACCATTTACCAACTACCTCTGTACACTTGTACACTCTACAATTACACTCATATATACCATTTACCAACTACCTCTGTACACTTTTACACTCTACAATTACACTCATATATACCATTTACCAACTACCTCTGTACACTTTTACACTCTACAATTACACTCATATATACCATTTACCAACTACCTCTGTACACTTTTACACTCTACAATTACACTCATATATACCATTTACCAACTACCTCTGTACACTATTGCACTCTACAATTACACTCATATATACCATTTACCAACTACCTCTGTACACTTTTACACTCTACGATTACACTCATATATAACATTTACCAACTACCTCTGTACACTATTACACTCTACAATTACACTCATATATACCATTTACCAACTACCTCTGTACACTTTTACACTCTACAATTACACTCATATATACCATTTACCAACTATCTCTGTACACTTTTTCACTCTACAATTACATTCATATATACCATTAACCAACTACCTCTGTACACTTGTACACTCTACAATTACACTCATATATACCATTTACCAACTACCTCTGTACACTATTACACTCTACAATTACACTCATATATACCATTTACCAACTACCTCTGTCCACTTTTACACTCTACAATTACACTCATATATACCATTTACCAACTACCTCTGTACACTTGTACACTCTACAATTACACTCATATATACCATTTACCAACTACCTCTGTACACTTGTACACTCTACAATTACACTCATATATACCATTTACCAACTACCTCTGTCCACTTTTACACTCTACAATTACACTCATATATACCATTTACCAACTACCTCTGTACACTTTTACACTCTACAATTACACTCATATATACCATTTACCAACTACCTCTGTACACTTTTACACTCTACAATTACACTCATATATACCATTTACCAACTACCTCTGTACACTTTTACACTCTACAATTACACTCATATATACCATTTACCAACTACCTCTGTACACTTTTACACTCTACAATTACACTCATATATACCACTTACCAACTACCTCTGTACACTATTACACTCTACAATTACACTCATATATACCATTTACCAACTACCTCTGTACACTATTATACTCTACAATTACACTACCATTTACCAACTACCTCTGTACACTTCTACACTCTACAATTACACTCATATATACCATTTACCAACTACCTCTGTACACTATTACACTCTACAATTACACTCATATATACCATTTACCAACTACCTCTGTACACTTTTACACTCTACAATTACACTCATATATACCATTTACCAACTACCTCTGTACACTTTTACACTCTACAATTACACTCATATATACCATTAACCAACTACCTCTGTACACTTGTACACTCTATAATTACACTCATATATACCATTTACCAACTACCTCTGTACACTATTACACTCTACAATTACACTCATATATACCATTTACCAACTACCTCTGTCCACTTTTACTCTCTACAATTACACTCATATATACCATTTACCAACTACCTCTGTACACTTATACACTCTACAATTACACTCATATATACCATTTACCAACTACCTCTGTACACTTGTACACTCTACAATTACACTCATATATACCATTTACCAACTACCTCTGTCCACTTTTACACTCTACAATTACACTCATATATACCACTTACCAACTACCTCTGAACACTATTACACTCTACAATTACACTCATATATACCATTTACCAACTACCTCTGTACACTATTACACTCTACAATTGCACTCATATATACCATTTACCAACTACCTCTGTACACTTTTACACTCTACAATTACACTCATATATACCATTTACCAACTACCTCTGTACACTTTTACACTCTACAATTACACTCATATATACCATTTACCAACTACCTCTGTACACTTGTACACTCTACAATTACACTCATATATACCATTTACCAACTACCTCTGTACACTTGTACACTCTACAATTACACTCATATATACCATTTACCAACTACCTCTGTACACTATTACACTCTACAATTACACTCATATATACCATTTACCAACTACCTCTGTACACTTTTACACTCTACAATTACACTCATATATACCATTTACCAACTACCTCTCTACACTTTTACACTCTACAATTACACTCATATATACCATTTACCAACTACCTCTCTACACTTTTACACTCTACAATTACACTCATATATACCATTTACCAACTACCTCTCTACACTTTTACACTCTACAATTACACTCATATATACCATTTACCAACTACCTCTGAACACTATTACACTCTACAATTACACTCATATATACCATTTACCAACTACCTCTGTACACTATTACACTCTACAATTACACTCATATATACCATTTACCAACTACCTCTGTACACTATTACACTCTACAATTACACTCATATATACCATTTACCAACTACCTCTGTACACTTTTACGCTCTACAATTACACTCATATATACCATTTACCAACTACCTCTGTACACTTTTACACTCTACAATTACACTCATATATACCATTTACCAACTACCTCTGTACACTATTACACTCTACAATTACACTCATATATACCATTTACCAACTACCTCTGTACACTATTACACTCTACAATTACACTCATATATACCAATTACCAACTACCTCTGTACACTTTTACACTCCACAATTACACTCATATATACCATTTACCAACTACCTCTGTACACTTTTACACTCTACAATTACACTCATATATACCATTTACCAACTACCTCTGTACACTTTTACACTCTACAATTACACTCATATATACCATTTACCAACTACCTCTGTACACTTTTACACTCTACAATTACACTCATATATACCATTTACCAACTACCTCTGTACACTTTTACACTCTACAATTACACTCATATATACCATTTACCAACTACCTCTATACACTTTTACACTCTACAATTACACTCATATATACCATTTACCAACTATCTCTGTACACTTTTACACTCTACAATTACACTCATATATACCATTTACCAACTACCTCTGTACACTTTTACACTCTACAATTACACTCATATATACCATTTACCAACTACCTCTGTACACTTTTACACTCTACAATTACACTCATATATACCATTTACCAACTACCTCTGTACACTATTACACTCTACAATTACACTCATATATACCATTTACCAACTACCTCTGTACACTATTACACTCTACAATTACACTCATATATACAGTACCATTTACCAACTACCTCTGTACACTATTACACTCTACAATTACACTCATATATACCATTTACCAACTACCTCTGTACACTTTTACACTCTACAATTACACTCATATATACCATTTACCAACTACCTCTGTACACTATTACACTCTACAATTACACTCATATATACCATTTACCAACTACCTCTGTCCACTTTTGCACTCTACAATTACACTCATATATACCATTTACCAACTACCTCTGTCCACTTTTACACTCTACAATTACACTCATATATACCATTTACCAACTACCTCTGTACACTTTTACACTCTACAATTACACTCATATATACCATTTACCAACTACCTCTGTACACTTTTACACTCTACAATTACACTCATATATACCATTTACCAACTACCTCTGTACACTTTTACACTCTACAATTAATCTGGATTATATAAAAATACTATGGCAATACTTACTTTCAAAATCCAAGCCGTCAGAGTCACAAATATATCAAATTAACTTCCAAAGCGTCCCCCTCACAGACGCCACGTTGGGATGCTCGGCCTCTATACATTACCAATATTTATTACCGGGTTTCAATTGCAGGAAATATATTAAAATAAATCAATTCTAAATATTCCATCAAATAATTATAATCGTTTTTACATGTTTATTGCTATTCTTTCATACTACGTTAAAGAATTAATCTTTTGTAAGGTGGAATTAACGTAGCTCATCTATACAAGCCTTGCCAATGTGGTTCAATTATTATTATTATTACTATTTTTAACGGGATATTAATATTATAAATCTGAGGGACAATGGTCAAGTTTGTGTGCTATTAAAATCTATTACTTTATTATCTTTATACATCCAATCTAATATATTCATAATTTGTTGTTTTCACTGTTCATTGTTGTCTGCATTCTGCACATCAGTTTTGAAAGCAGTGCAGACAATGATTGCTCCTGCCTTTCCTTCTTCCACTTTTCCTTTTCCTTTCTTTCTGTCACCCAATCATCTTTCCTTCCTTCCTTTCACTCTATCTTCCTTCTTTCCTTCATTCCTTTTACATTATCTTCCTTCTTTTCACACTACCTTCCTTCCTTTCACCCTATCTTCCTTCTTTCCTTCCTTCCATTCACCCTGTCATCTTTCCTTCCTTTCATTCACCCTATCTTCCTACTTCCCTTCCACCCCATCTTCCTTCTTTCCTTCCGTCCTTTCACCCTATCATCTTTCCTTCCATTCTTTCACCCTATCTTCTTTCTTTCCTTCTTTCCTTTCACCCTGTCTTATTTGCTTCCTTCCTTTCACCCTATCTCCTTCTTTCTTTCCTTCCTTTCACCCTACCTTCCTTCTTTCCTTCCTAATCCTTCAAACATCGTCATACTCTGCATAAATAACGAACAGAAAGATATTAACCGGCCACACCCAAAAATAAATCGCTATGGAAGAGGTGTTAGGGAATCTCCTTACCCGACGAGAGTACAGATCTAAGACAAGGAAAAACAAAGAAGCGGGAGAGTTAGCTTTAAAAAGGAAGAAAATAGCAGTGTTTTGATGGACGTTTGAGAAAGATTTAGCAAGACTTTTTCATGCACGAACAAATACTATACTCCTTTCACCTTAACTTGGCCCAGATTTTCGTCCTTTTGCAGCTTATTTTACGTAACGCAGTGGCAGAAAAAGACAGTACTACGGACTTCCATCTTTCCATAGCATTTCTTCATGAGAGTCATTAATTTTAGTGTTATAATACTCTTACGAAAGAATTTTTAGCCAAGTTAGTGTTAAAAGAGTATAATATTGCTCCGTTTTCTGACACAATATGAGGCACAGGTAAACATAGAAAATTAAAAAATAGGGGTGACTAAAACAAAAAGCAATGATTGATATAATATTGATGTTAATGAGTGAATGAGATTTATGCTTGAAACTATACTTCTTTCACCTTAACTTGGACCAGCTTTTCGTCCATTTGCAGTTTATTTCACATAGTTCAGTGGCAGAAAAAGACAATATTACAGCTACACATCCCATAACCTTTCTTCTAACTTGGCCTAAAATTCCCGTCTCTCTAGCTTGAATGCTGAGTTGTAACAATAGATTAACACTAGAATATGATGTTAGTCACGAAGAAGTGCTATGGAAAGGATGTACAGCCGTAGTAACAATAGATTAACACTAGAATATGATGTCAGTCACGAAGAAGTGCTATGGAAAGGATGTAGAGCCGTAGTAACAACTGATTAACACTAGAATATGATGTTAGTCACGAAGAAATGCTATGGAAAGGATGTAGAGCCGTAGTAACAATAGATTAACACTAGAATATGATGTTAGTCACGAAAAAGTGCTATGGAAAGGATGTAGAGCCGTAGTAACAATAGATTAACACTGAATATGATGTTAGTCACGAAGAAGTGCTATGGAAAGGATGTAGAGCCGCAGTAACAATAGATTAACACTAGAATATGATGTTAGTCACGAAGTGCTATGGAAAGGATGTAGAGCCGTAGTAACAATAGATTAACACTAGAATATGATGATAGTCACGAAGAAGTGCTATGGAAAGGATGTAGAGCCGTAGTAACAATAGATTAACACTAGAATATGATGCTAGTCACGAAGAAGTGCTATGGAAAGGATGTAGAGCCGTAGTAACAATAGATTAACACTAGAATATGATGCTAGTCACGAGGAAGTGCTATGGAAAGGATATATAGAGCCGTAGTAACAATAGATTAACTCTAGAATATGATGCTAGTCACGAAGAAGTGCTATGGAAAGGATGTAGAGCCGTAGTAACAATAGATTAACACTAGAATATGATGCTAGTCACGAAGAAATGCTATGGAAAGGATGTAGAGCCGTAGTAACAATAGATTAACACTAGAATATGATGCTAGTCACGAAGAAGTGCTATGGAAAGGATGTAGAGCCGTAGTAACAATAGATTAACACTAGAATATGATGCTAGTCACGAAGAAGTGCTATGGAAAGGATGTAGAGCCGTAGTAACAATAGATTAACTCTAGAATATGATGCTAGTCACGAAGAAGTGCTATGGAAAGGATGTAGAGCCGTAGTAACAATAGATTAACACTAGAATATGATGCTAGTCACGAAGAAGTGCTATGGAAAGGATGTAGAGCCGTAGTAACAATAGATTAACACTAGAATATGATGCTAGTCACGAAGAAGTGCTATGGAAAGGATGTATAGAGCCGTAGTAACAATAGATTAACACTAGAATATGATGCTAGTCACGAAGAAGTGCTACGGAAAGGATGTAGAGCCGTAGTAACAATAGATTAACACTAGAATATGATGCTAGTCACGAAGAAGTACTGTGGAAAGGATGTAGAGCCGTAGTAACAATAGATTAACACTAGAATATGATGCTAGTCACGAAGAAGTGCTATGGAAAGGATGTAGAGCCGTAGTAACAATAGATTAACACTAGAATATGATGCTAGTCACGAAGAAGTGCTATGGAAAGGATGTAGAGCCGTAGTAACAATAGATTAACTCCAGAATATGATGCTAGTCACGAAGAAGTACTGTGGAAAGGATGTAAAGCCGTAGTAACAATAGATTAACTCCAGAATATGATGCTAGTCACGAAGAAGTGCTGTGGAAAGGAGGTAACGCCGTAGTGATAATAGATTAACACTAGAATACGATGTCTGTCACGAAGAAGTGCTATGAAAAGGATGTACAGCCGTAGCATTGTTTTTTCTGGTACTGAGCTTCGAGAAATGAGCTGCAAAAGGACGAAAATTTAGGCCAAATTAAGGCGAAAGAAATATAGGTAGGGCAGTGGATGTTGGTGTGTGTCTAATGAGAGGACAGTGTGTGGAAACTCCCTGTACTGTTGTTTACTGATGATACTGTGTTGTTAAGTGAAGACGAAGGGGAACTGCAAGGTTTGATGGATGAGTTTGGGAGAGTGTGTAAGAAACGGAATCTAAAAGTGAATGTGCATTAAAGTTATGGTGTTTGAGGGAAATGAAGACAGAATGCATAGTGAGGTTGGATGATGAGGAAATGGAAATGTGAATGCATTAAAGTAATTGGGTAGTGTGATGAGTCAGGATGGAAGTTTAGAGGGTGAAGTGCTTGAAAGGGTACAACAGGGAAGAAAGGTTGCTGGTTCCTTGAAGGTAGTAATGAGAAATAGGGAAGTGAGCATGGAAGTAAGAAAGTAGCTGCATGATAGTACTGACGTGATATGAACTCTAACATATGGAAGTGAAGCTTGGACCTTGTTGGAAGGACGCAAGTCAAGAGTGAGAGCAGTGGAAATGAGTTATTTGAGAAGAGCATGTAGAGTTACATGGAGAGACAAACTGACAAATGAGGAAGCGAAGGAGCGTTATGGAGTTACATGGAGAGACAGACTGACAAATGAGGAAGCGAAGTAGCGTACGGAGTTACATGGAGAGACAGACTGACAAATGAGGAAGTGAAGGAGCGTTGTGGAGTTACATGGAGAGACAGACTGACAAACGAGGAAGTGAAGGAGCGTATGGAGTTACATGGAGAGACAGACTGACAAATGAGGAAGCGAAGGAGCGTTGTGGAGTTACATGGAGAGACAGACTGACAAATGAGGAAGCGAAGGAGCGTTATGGAGTTACATGGAGAGACAGACGAATGAGGACGTGAAAGCATGTTGTGGTGTGGATATGGATGTGACTGACAGCGTTAAGAGAAAGACTGAGATGGTTAGGCCATGTGGAGAGGGTGGAGAGCAAGAGACTGACTAGAAGAGTGTATGTGAAAGAGGTGGAGGGGGAAAGGGGGAGGGGGAGACCAAGGATGAGACAGAGGAATGAATCAGTATGAGAAATGGGGTGTGAGTTGAAAGGAGGGCAGCAAAATGGCAGGGGACAGGGCGACAGGGAGGCGACTAGTTTGTGGCCACCCCTTACAGGATTACGGCTTCTGGATATAGACAGACAGGTAGATGGATAGATAGACCGATACAGTAGATAGACAGGAACAGTTCACCTGAAATGCGTAGTCAAACACAGGTGATTTCATACCCGTAGATCACCACTCACTCTCCGACCCCAGCCACTCCACACGCTGCAGAACACGTACAATAACAATATCACTACAGAAGCCTATATAAAGCAAAGGACTCAATAAAGATATACACTGAGGGGGAGGAGGTATATTTGGCGAGAGATTAAGCAGCATTTGTAGTTGCGGACGGCGAAGTACCGGTAATGCTATCTGAATACGCTGATTAAAATATTCATTGTTATTATCCCCTTTTAGTTTGGGTAAATGAGGATAGTTCAATATCTAAAAACACATTTCCAACCTGCCACATCGAATCAGCTAACACAGGACAATAACAATTAGCTGGTGAAAGGGGGAAAAAAAATCTGAAATAAAGGAATCCATAAAGTACATGTAAATATGGTCCTCAAATCTAAACCAAAACATAAATATCCTTATCAAAATGTACTATAACTAATTCCTGATGCACATGTTTATCTTCACTGCTCTTCATATACAGTTGTTGTTGTTGTTGTTAAGATTTAAACCTCTATCTTAATCAAGTGGACACGGGCAAGAAAAGCCCGTCAGGGGAGGAAATTCTAGTAAATCAAGGGGGTGGGGGACGTCTAGCGGGGTGGAGGATAGGAGGAGACTGTCATATACAGAAATTTCGTTGCCCATCAAATTATACATTCTTTCACTATCAAATAAGGATTAAATCTGTATATTTTAAGGGTAACTCACAGTAACTCACAGTAGATTTCTGGACGAAGGCACTACTAAGTCTGTCACTCCAGCTCAAGAGCTTGTAAATCATGGTGGATGTGTGAGGTGGTTATACGTGCCCTATAATTGCATATATATTCTTGTCCCTGCCAGAACCTGTCGAGCCTTCTTTCAAACTGGTTTACTGATACAGCACTGATGACCCACCATGGTAAATTATTCCAATTATTTGTTACTCGCAGAGGAAAAGAATTCATCCTGAGGTTTGTCCTATCTGTCTACCCTCCACTCTTGTCCTCTTGTAGTTGTTCTGTCGCTTCGCATTGTAACATTTCATTTTATATTTCTTGACAGCTTACTGATGATCTAAACCTTACACTCCTTCGGTACTTTAGAATGCGAGAATTTGCCATACTTTTACTCCTTTCTGTATATGTTAGGCCCTTTCATGTGTTATTTTTTCAATACTACGCCGTCTTCATATTATTCTTGCTAGGCTGTTTCTATAAATACTACGTTTTGAGCTAGGGCAGTTAGATATAGCCTTCATAAGCCAATCAACTACCAGAACGTTCTCCTAGGTACGATAAACGCCTAACTGAAGCGAGAATAAACTGGAGAATAATGTTAAACAAGAGAATAAGCTGGAAGGAACTAGACATTACCTCCTCGTCTGAAGTTGACATCCACACCTCTTCCAGAGCCTCACAGTCTTCTTGCGGGTATACACAGTGATTCATAAATGCATACTTCCACGTTAACTTGTCTTATTTTTAACATATGAAAATACCAAAATTCTAAAATTAGGAACAGTTGAATTTATCCGTGAAAAAGCATATAATACTGAATCTTTCAACGCAACTGTTCGTCTATACCAATTACAGTACAGGGGGAATGGCGAGAATAGGGAGTAAGTGGAGGGAACAAGGGAGTGACAAGGAGTTCGTGTAGGTCAAGGCCAACTAGGCCTAAGGTGAAATCTGTGATTATTAGGCCTACGAGTAAGAATGAAGGGGAAAGAAGGGAAAAGGAGACTGGATCAGAGAGTGAAGATGATCAGGAGCCAGAGGTGCTGGACGAGGATAGTGTGGTACAGTGCGAAAGATGCGAGTGCTGGCCGGCCGCGGTGAAAATGGATGCAGAGGGGAAGAGGAGGGATAGCACAGAAAAGAAGGGATTGTTGTGCAGGATGTGCCTTCTGATTCTGGTGGAAACCCCAAAGGAAAGGTTGGAGGGAGAAACAAAAAGGTACAGAGATCAGGTGGATGTTACGGAAAGACTACTAAGGACTGTGGAAAGGAGTAATGAGAGAAGACAAGAAAATAACAGAGCCAAAAAAATAGGAACAAACGGACCAAATACCGCTAAATCTAGTCCGGGAGCGGAAGATGTGACAGAGGAGAGGGGAAGAAATGGGAGAGAGAGGGATGCTATTAGAAAAGAGATGATCGAGGAAGAGGGGGAGGTGATGAGTGAGGTGACAATTCAAGAACAAATAAGAACAGATAAAGCATGTGAGAGAGAAGATAAAAACAGAAGATGGCAGATACTGAGGAACGGGGAGTTTATGTATGACAGCGCAGCAAGGAGGACAGCTGAGAGCGAGAGGAACAGGGAGAGGAACATGTCGTGAAAAGGGACTACCGGAACTGGCACCAGGATCACAGAAATTACAACAACGTAGTGAATCAAAAATAACTCAGGGGAATAATGCAAGAACGGAAGAGGATCATACAGACCTGAATAATTTCTTGGGGAGTCCCATAGGAAGCCAGCCACCTACAAGAAATTTGGACACGCCAGGGGTTACAAGGGGAAGGGAGGAGGGATGAAGGCAGTGTATTAAACTGTTTAGAAAAAAGCAGAAGGATAGACTATAGACAGTGGAGGAGAGATAGAGAGAGGCGAGAACGCTTGAGAGACAGTGAGATTGAAGATGATCAGACTACACATAGGAGGGAGGAAAAGGAAAGAACAAATGCTGGAAAGTGGGGGGAATGGAGCCCGTCTCAGGGGGTATCGGTACTTAATAGATCCCAGGGAGCAATGAACAGAAGGGAGGAGGAGGATAAGAGACAGAGAGACGGGAAAGAAGAAACAAAAATAACGGAGAGCATGGAAGGTGGGTATAACAGGCTGGAAAAAGAAGAACAAAAGAAAGTGATTATCTGTGGTGACAGCTCAATGAGGACAACAAGAGAGTGGCTGGAGGAGGCAGACACGGAGCGGGTGTACGTGAAGTGATGAAGCAGGAGAGAGATATCAGATTCGAGGGAGGGGAAGGAACTATGATAATTCAGGGAGGCGGAAATGGGCTTGAACGACGAGGGGTAAGGGGAACAATCAGTGAGAAAGAGGTGTTAAGATTATCAGGGAACATAACAAGTGGGCTAACATCATAATAGGGGGGATTTTGAGGAGGCCAAAGGAACGCTGGAGCAATGAAAAAGTTAGGCTGGCTACAAATGAGGAGATAGGGGAACTCACACAGTGGATGAACTCAGAATTCAAGAAGGAAGGGATCAAACAGGTGAGCCTCATGGACTTCGACGGGGTAGTGGACACAAGGAGTTTCGAGGAAGATGGATGGCACCTAAAGCAGAAAGCAG
This sequence comes from Coenobita brevimanus, assembly GCF_032717465.1. Classification (NCBI taxonomy): domain Eukaryota; kingdom Metazoa; phylum Arthropoda; class Malacostraca; order Decapoda; family Coenobitidae; genus Coenobita; species Coenobita brevimanus. The sequence goes on from NC_137036.1 coordinate 12,469,167, forward strand.
AAGAGCACAGCAGTAAGGATTACGGAGGCAATAAGACGAGAGGAGAGGAGGAGCGAGGAAAAAAGGAAATCAGATTGACTAATAATTATGCAATAACCAGGAGGGGAGAGAAGTAGACAGAGGGGGCAAAGGGAGAGCAGATGCAGAGGAGAAACGTAGAGAGCAAAAGAGTAAAAGGAGAGTACAATACAAAAAAATTGGAGGGCGGATCAGCAAGACAGAAGAAAAACGAGAGGAAGAGTCGAAAATAAAGGTAGGATGTATGAACACTCAGGGATGGGGAATGGATACGTGGAGCGAGGTGATATAAGTGTGAAGAAAGGGACCTGGAACGTTTAACATTGACAGAAACAGGTCTGAGAGGGAGGATGGAGAAAATGAGTGAGAAATTCAAGCTGGTAGGGAAGGGAAGGAAGAGGATAAAAGAGAAAGGTGGAGGTGTAGCTCTAGTTGCAAAGGAGTGGAGGGTAACTGAATTACGTTTGGGAGATAGTGAGGAACAGGATGATATGCTGGCAAAGAAGCTGGAAAACAGAAAGAAGGAAGAGAGGAACTTAATTGGTGGTAATGGTATGCTAAATATGGGAGTAGAAAATGGGAGGGTTGGGAGGGAAGCAAAACGATATGAAGTGATGAGCAAGGCCTAATGAGACAGTGCAACGGGGAGGTGTTGATGATGGGGGACATGAATGGGTATACTGGACTGCTTGGAGACAGAATCAGAGGCAATGGGGAGCTGCTACTGGACTCTTCAGAAGAAAATGAGGTAGAAACTCTCAATTTAACAAGGACTGAGGGAAAGGCAACCTGGAGAGGGACAGGCGGGGGAGCATCATATATTAGCAAATGATAGGGTGAGGGGCAGAATAAAGAGCTTGTGGGTTGACGAGAAGGGAGACGTTGAGCTGAAGAGTGACCACAAATTGTTGATCTGATGACAAAAAAAAAAAAAAAAAAAGCACAATGGGCTAGAAATGGAGGCAAGATAACAGGTGAAAGATGCAACATGAAGAAAGCAAAGGTGGGAGGTGTTTAGGGAGGAATTAGAGGAATGGGAGGATAATACAAAGGGGGTAGAGGAGCTAAATGAAAGGTTACAAAGGAATATAATGAAATCGGCGGCGAAGGGGGTTGGTACAGTAAAAATGAAGGGGGAGAACGAAAAGAAAACCATATGGTGGACGGAAGAAATCAAGCAAGAAAGAAAAAAAGAGGAAAGAGATGAAGAGATATAAAAAAAGGCAAACAATATGAATGAGACGAAGGGACTGAAGCAAGAATGGTAATTTAGGCAGAAGATTACGAGAAACAGAGAGAAATTACAAGAGAGACAGTGCATGTAGAGCAATAGGGGGCTGGGAATGAAATCAAATGGAGAGAATACAAAGGGAGAAAGGCGAAGGAAGTAAGGAATGGTTCGCGTGGTTGAAAGGGAAGGAACACGAGGAGGTAAAAGTGGATAAGCTATTCATAAGAGGAAAGGTCTTTCAAAGCAATGAAATAGAGGTATTAAGGAATATTGGAAATGGGGTGGAGGGGCGAAGGAAGAAGAAGTAGAGGGGAAATGGATAGTGGAGATGGAAGAGAAAGAGATGAATGTACGGGAGCTAGACAAGGAGATGACATTGGAAGAGGTAAGGAAAAACATAAAGAAGTTAAGGAGAGGTAAGGTAGCCGGAAACGATGGACTGCCTCCCGAGATGTACCTAGAGGGGGGTGAATGCATGGTGAGGAACTTGAGGATGTTGATGAAAGGGATAATGAGAGAGGAGAGGACGCCTGATAGATGGAGAGAGGCAAGAGTTACAATGATACTCAAAGGGCGAGGCAAAGACCAGGGGAACATCAAGAACTACAGACCAGTGACAGTAGTGAATGTGATATGTAAGCTGTTTGCAAATGTAGTTCAGCAAGGATTGAGCGAGGAGATAGAATGAAATAGCGTGCTAAGTGGTGAACAAAATGAGTTCAGGAAAGGACGGAGAGGAAGTGAGAATGTGTTTGTGCTGGGGTAGATTTTGGAAAAGAAAAGAAGACAGGGGCAGACGGTGTGGCTAGCCTTCATAGACATAGAGAAGGCATTCGATAAAGTGAACACAGAAGCCATTTGGGAGGTGTTACAAAAGGCAGGAGTGACCGAAAAAATCAGGAAATCTTAAAAAACATGTATGAAGGAACAAAAGTGAAAGTGAGGTTAGGGGAATGGGAAACAGACTGGGTGAGAGTGACAAAACGGGTGAGACAGGGATGCACACTCTATCACCAATACTCTTCAGTATCTTTGCGGAAGAGTTGGTGCAAAGACTAAAAAAGGTGGGAGAGGAGGTAGAAGGGGATGGATGGAAACTTGGAGTGTTAACGTTTGCAGATGATGTGGTGGTATTGGCCGAAACTAGAGGAGGACTAAGAAGAATGCTGGAAGAAGTATAGACAGATATGGAAGGGAACTGGTGGTGAGCTTTAGTGGAGATAAGAGCAAAGTGATGCAAATAGGGGGCGATATTGAAGAGATGGAGGATAGAGAGTGGTGGTTAGGGGGGAAGAGAATGGAGGAAGCAAAGGAGTACAAATACCTGGGAGTGTGGATAGGAAGGAACGGTTTTAAGAGAGAGATTAATGAAAACGTAAGGAAGGGAGGGAGAATTTTGGGAAGTTTACTAAATGCAGTGAAAGAGGGAGCAAATGGGTACGAGATATAATAAGAGGATTGTGGAAGGGGATTGGAGTGCCAGCCATAATGTAGGGGATGGAGGCAATTGGATGTACAGAAGAGGAAGTGGAACGGTTGGAAAAAGTTCAGAACATAATAGGTAGGCTAGGGCTGGGAGCAAAGAAATGGACAGCGGTAGAAGCGGTGAGAGGAGACATGGGATGGAGCACCTTTAGAGAACGAATAATGAAAGCGAAGATGAAATTCAGGCTGAGACTGGATGCAGTGGAGGATGATACCTGGGTTAGAAGAATCTACTTGTGGACGGGGGTTAGAAGTAGATGGGAAAGAGAATGAAGGAGAAGACAGAGGAAACTAGGGATGATAGACAGACCAGGAGCAGAATGGAGAGAGGGGGTGGCAATATAGAGAGCTTAGGAGGGGGCAACTTAATGAAGACAGTAGAGAAACGTGTCCAGGAGTGGGGGATAAAAGAATGGAAAAGCGGGATGGACAAGAAGACATTATATAGAGATGTATAAGAAGAAAACGAAACCGGGGAGAGAAGAATGGTACGATGGGAGATTGGGTGGCAAGATTCTCTTTAAAGTAAGAGCAGGGGCCGGGAACTAAATTCAAGAACATGGAGGTGTAATGGGGGAGTCAAGGAATGCGAGAATTGCTGGTTGGGTGGGGAGAGAGTGGACGAGACTGTTGAATATGCAGCGACTGAGTGCGAGGCCTATAAAAGGGACAGAGATGTGTTAGAAGAGAGAATGAGGGGATGTGTGGGAGAAGTGAGGTGGGAAGAAGTGAAAAGATGATAAAGGGATAGCATGGTTGTCTGAAGTGGAAGAATTAAATGAGGATAAAGTGAAGGAGAGAATGGCTGTGACGTATGGAGGAAGAGAGGAGGGAAGGGGAAAGGGAGGGGAGAGAGTACATGCGGAGTAAAAGTACGTATCTTAAGCTTTTCTTATAACTAGTCTCCAACTATCTCCTACCAGATTTTACAAACTAGTCTAAATTTTTCCTCTTACCTTTACTTTTCTCTTGGGGGAATGCCGGTATCTCTAGGCGATACTGACGGGTTGGAAGGTGAACCTTCCCGCAGTTACCCCAACAAGAAAAAGAAGAAGAAGGGTATTTCAGTACCGTAAGCTGAAGCGATGGTTGGAGAAATAAAAGGAAAAAACTTGCAAAACTGAATACTTATAAACTACCTGAAAATGTTGCTTATAAGGGTTGGCCTACGGGTCGTGCCGTGACCGTGCACTGGTGAGATGTCTGCGTGATGCGGTTGTTACGTAATATTTATTCTGTTGAAACAGTAATGGTCGTAATAGTTGGCATCTTCCAGATTTAGTCTGCCAGACTCAAAGTGATTTCTGCAGTGGAGACGACGACATACACAGAAATGAATTATCTTGTGATGGGAAGACAGCAGATCACTCGCTTCCTTAGGCCACGGGTAGGCCTGCCCTGAGTTAACTGTTAATGGCATGGATGTATCTGATAATAGTTGAGAAGAATTGCACTATCTTGATAGGGTAATGGTGACATTAAGGATCGACACAGCCTTTAGAATGTCCTAAGCTGTTTATCCTAAGTAGAATCATCTGGCAAAGCCAGAAGGAAATTGGCTGTAGCCACAGTAGATAATCAAATTGTTTCTAGCCTCTTATGCTCAGGGGCCATGTCTGCTGGGCTGAATAAAATTGTAACATTAGCAAGATTCTGTGTTGAAATTTGTCTTTGTGCTGGAGGGGCTAATACAGCAGTCACCTTAAAAGTGCAAGGTAACAGTCAGGCTAAATATCAAGTCATGGTAATTTCCAGAAATGCACCAAACTCCCTAAGAAACTTAAGATTATATTTCCAGTTTTTAGTGTTTTTTTTTTAATCTGATATCTGTTCCTGTTGGAAATCCTTCATTTTTGAGTTATATATGCCCATAGATAATGGGGGACCAGTGGCAAACTAGGGGTTTTGGGTGGGGGAAACATGCCAAAACAAGGGATTTATGGCAGAAATGCAAATCAGAATCAAGTAAATCACACTAAAAACCATTGGAGAAAAAAAAAAAAAATTATTATTAAACCAACCAAAAACCCAACCTAACCTTATCAAACCTCACCTCACCTTACCTCACCTACCAGTAACCAACCTCTGCCCATGTAAAATAGACCTGTTGTATGCTGTCCAGAAATGAACCCTTGACGTCAGACACTGAATATCCACACTCACAGCGTCTTTTGGTTTTCAATAATACAGGTATGGCAGCACCACATTTTCTGTTCCTCATGAAAAATAAGAAGTTTCCCTTGAGTTGGGCACTTTGGAGATGTTGAGGGTATAACTCCATGCCGTCTCATGAAGGCTGTAGCTTTATCGTCTTTCTTGTTAAATTGTGATATAGCATCGAAGTAATTCAGTTTGCAGCTTTCACACTTTGCCATGGCTGGAGACGAACTAAAATTCATACCCTGCGAACCCAAGCATGGGAACCAGATTCAATTTGAAATCCTGTTGTGTGATTGGCTGACAGGTATGAATCCAATTGGCTAAAACCAGCTCATATGTTCTGGTCTGCCCATGGATGTGCTTTATCCAACCACACACATCACACAAACGAGCACACACAGCTCCCAGACTGCTAGAAGGGAAGGATCTCTCTCTCTCACCCTGGGAAATAATTATAAAATTAATAACTCATTAATGAGTGATTTATGACAAGTGCAACAGAGGAAAAAGGCTTAGAATTGCTTTAAATATAAGGCGAGTAAACCCATCTTGTTGTCATTTAGTTGGATGCATTTCCAAGTCAGGTAAGGGGATGGGTCCATTATGACGTGGCAGGGGTAAACCAGTTCTGCTGTTTGGCCCTCCTGAGGATGTTGCTGGTTGCACTACGCAGTTCATCCTTGTGTGGTGAGGATCTGTCCCTTCTCCCCTTGGGGCTATGATATGAATAAATATGTGTGTCTGGATGAGTAAATTGGGAGTGTATCATCCTGTCTTGGCCACCCCCTTCTTTGGGGGAATCATCCTAGATATACAGAAAAACAGATTTCCAAAATAATACCTGTCATAACTCAACTTTGCCAAAGAAACTTTTGGTAATGGCACTGGATTTCATATACAACCATGACTTGGTATCTGAGTTGTGGTAGTGGCCCAGCTTCATGAGATGAAAACAGACTGGCTATACACCTTGCATTTTTCTCAGGTGGGTGGTGGTGTGGGTGTGCGGTGGTGGTGTGACGTGACCAGTGAGGTGGCAGGTGAGGCTCGGCTGGTGTCCCTGCTGCGCCAGCGTTTCCCACAGGCCGCCGAGGTCCAGGTGCAGGACATCTCTGGTATGAACACTGCATCACTATGGACTGGAGTAATTTTAATCCCAACAGTCCAGTAACTTCTGTCTGTCTATTTGTCTATTGCCAATAAGGTGGAGGGGGAGAGATGGAGGGGGAGGTCGAGGATGAGATGGAGTGATGTATATAAGAGAGGGGGGGTGTGAGCGGAGTGGAAGGGCAGTGAAATGACGGAGGACAGTGTGACGTGGAGGCAGTTTGTTTGTGCCACCCCTTTCGGGATTAAAGCATCTGGCAATAGATAGACAGATAGACAAATGCCATAATTCCTGAGATGTCTGACAGTAGATAGACATTGTCAGATATATTTTATTTTAATCTGGTCATTTCTGGAGTTGAACTGACCTGCAGAACGATCTGTAACAGTGAAGGAGGGCATAATTCAGCCCTATGCTGAATAATGTGAAATGCCAGATATTGCACAGCATCCCCATCAGATCAATATTCAGTATCGAGCCGGGTATTGTATTACTGTCCGTCACGACCCTCATTTGTAAAAACTTTCCCATGAGTAAAAGATGAAAATTAAGCATAAAATACATTAATGATATATTACAGTAAAACAGCGCCGGTTGGCTGCCATTTATGAGTCCACTGATACACCTCAATGCCAGATATTGCATAGAAGGTTACGTCCTGTTTCAGCACCAGATATTGCATAGAACTGTTGTTTATGTCCCGTTTTGGCACTGGATAATGCTTTAATAGAGCTGAGTCAGCAGCGTCAGATATTGCGTTGGGCCGGATGTTGCCACAACAGATAATTGAAAGTTTACTGTATTAGGAGTACAGTGTCGTATGTCCATCCTCTCCTTATCAAAAACTTCCCCATGCTGAATGAAATAATTTGGAGGTAGCAAGAAATATCTCTCCATAGTTAAATTTATCTGGAGATGTTAAACAATTATTTTATAAATAAAAATGTAGTTTATAAAACTTTTACAAAGTTTTATAACATGCCTGATGGTCTTGTTGGTTATGGCACCACTAGTGGATGTGGCCATACAGGGTTTATATCTATGGATTAATTGGGGTTTATTGTACATGTAATGCCGCTCAGAAGTGTTAACTGGTCATTGTGCCTTCATTGTTTTGTAATAGGGCAGTGTATTTAGAGGAGTTGTCACTATTGATGCTGCCAGCTCAGTACCTGAAGGAAGGGGGTGGGGAGAAGCAGAGTGAGTCTTTGCAGTTGGGTGCTGTATATAAGCCCTGAGGAGAAATGTTTTGAAATCTGACCAATTGTCATTGTATTTCTAACTTGATTGCCAACCGGTATATTTCCTATATTAGATGACAAAATTCATGAATAAAGTTGCCATACTTCAGTTGTTCCTAAGTGACAATGCTAAATCACATCATAGAATGAAGCTAGGGTGGCTAAAAATTATCATGTGTTAAGTTTTGTGGCAAGATTTTGATTGTTGCATTGTGATTCTTCTTCACAATGTGGTGAACATCATAAATAGGTTGCAGCTGAATTGTTTTGCTCGTAATTACTTATTTTTAAAGTAAGAATGACAAAAATTACATTTTTATTCACTTCATGCATGATCACATATAGTACGGTATATAAAACTATTTATTCATTCATCATCCAATCCTACATTGCCCTGTGAGAGAGTAGGACTATTCACTTCTATTCACTTACCTAATAATACTCACCTTATATGGGGCTGCCCTTCCTGATGTTCTGTTTCCATAGTCTTCATTATGTTTGGAGGTATCAGACACCCATGTATTTTAGACACTTACTGTCTTTAATGTCTGGACCGAGTAGCCAAACTCTGGGCTTCTGTAATCCTGATGGGACATAAAAGGTGCTGCTGAAAAAACAAAAAATGTTTTATACTGGTACATGTAATGTATAACATTTTATTGTGCACATTGTTTGCATGTAACCTCTATTTGTGTGTCTGTATCCAGACACCTTCATTCCATAATGGGTAGCCACAAACAGATTGCCTCCATGTTGCCCTGTCCTCAGCCATTACACTGCCATCCCTCTGACTGACTAACACCCTTCCCTCTCATACCGGTATATCTCTCCACCCTGGCACATCAATACACCATATGCATACATGAATTGGTGGTGAAAAGTTGTTTTGCAGGTGGGTGTGGTGCCATGTATGAGGTGTGGGTGGAGGACAGCAGCTTTAAGGGACTCTCCAGGGTCAAGCAGCATCGACTCATCACTGAGGTTAGTTCATGACATTCACTTATACATACAGCCACTTCTCATTTAAAGTTTTAGGACTTGCTTCATACTCTAGAAATGACGTTATTGGACTGAAAGGATTAGTGTTGTTTCATTATTAAGTTGCAGATGAATTACCTTTTATTTTTCACTTACAGTAGCGAAAGAATTAAGTTCGTCAGGATTTTTTTTCCCCCTCATCTGTCGTGAACAAGAAGCCTGGATATCACTTAGAATTAGTTTTACTGAAAGTGACATTTTGCTTTAACACATCCAAGAGGACTGTTCGTATTCGTTTACACATTATGTACAGGATGACAGATTGATCAACTCATTAACAGCAAGAGGTGTTCCGTAAGCTCATTTAAAAACCAAATATCATTAGCCAATCACTGAGAAATGGATATTGTTTTCATACCCTGTCATTATATAACGTCCCTTCAGAGCTGAAGTAAATTGTATGGTAATAGCAGAATCAGAAAAAAAATCATAGTATCAGAAAGTTGTACTGTATTTGAAGTGCATCAGTGAGGAAAAAAAATACAGATGGATTTGCCTATGAAATGGAATGAGAGTTCAGATGGCTTCAGTAGTGTGTGGATGGTATGTAACCCATTTCACTTGACATGTTAATAATACTCCTACTTTTGTACTTTCTCTTTCCCTATTTCTAGATCCTATCCTACCCCATCTTTAGGTGGGAATGAATGATGTTAATGGTGGTGGTGGTGGTGATTGTCATGGTGGTGGTAGTGGAGTAAAAGGAAATATAGGTAGACTTAGCTAGATAATTAGAGGGAGGGTGATATTTTGTGTGATTGGTAATTTTGATGATGATTTTTTCTCTCCTTGCAGGCATTGAAAGCAGAAATCCGAGACATGCATGGCCTTCGTATCACCACCAGCGTTCCAAGTGACACCTAGCATAACTTGCCACTAACACCTCTCCTCCATAACACCAACTCACAACACAAAAACCTTTGTTCTTGTCGGTTAAGATAACTCCCTAACACTTTTTCTAAACAATTTATTTTGCTTATTACACATTGCCGTGCAATTCTGAGTTACATAAATCCTATCTATATCACCAAACTCTGCTTAATTAATGTACAAAAGGATATTAACCAACGCTATCCAAAAATAAATTGCTAAGGTAGAGGTGCTAGGGAGTTTCCTTGCTTGATGAGAATAACAGCTTAGTCAGACCCAGGATCACGTAGGAACTCATAATACCTCACATTAAATACCAGTACTTAGCTATTTTGCCAGACATTAGTAAATACGAGATTTCTGTATTTCCTCTTCAGTCAAGGTAACTTTGGTGTGTGAAATAGGGGCGTAGCTGGAATAGTGAGGTGATTGTAAAGCAGGACATTTAGACATGATATAACTGGTGTTGACTTTCTAGCTCACATTTCCCAAGCCCCCTGTTGGTCTGAGTTCATGTTGCACTTCTGTTTTACCTTTCAGTATGTCAGACTTATAGATTAACTTAAAATTCTCAGGGTATGAAATTGAATTATAAAGAATTCAGAAATAACACACTGGAAAGCAGAAAAAAATCATCTTCCTGTACATGTCCTGTAGTTGCTGTTGTCATAATAGGCCTAGGATCATCTGAACATAACCAAGTGGGGTGTAGGTTGATGTTATCCATCTGCAGTTCACCATCCTCCATACAAAGGATAGGGAGAAAGTTGGTGGATGTTTGAACAGCATAACAGGACATTACAGCTGTCCAGTTATATTAGTTCCATAACATGAAGGAGTCCCTCTGTGGTACTGTGTGATTCCGTGAAAACCTGATAACACCCACAACATTATTTACTAACAGTTACATACTGTATCATAAACACATGTACAGTATGTAAACCCCACCATGCTTGAGGAACACCTGATTCCCAATTGTCTGCTTAGAACAAGGTCAAAGCAGGGTTGGGAGGTTAAATTGCACAATAAAAACTTCATGCAAATTAATCCACTGGTAACGCACCTTTGCAGGAAGGCACATAGGCACTGTGTTCATCAACATAAAATTATTTCCCAGCTTCTTAAAAATGCTTATGTTCATTTGCATTCCAAAGGGTGTTTATGGATCCCCACGATGGCCATGATACAGCTGATGCCTTCTTTGAACTGGAAGCCAAACCAAGTACCCAAACCAGCTAGTTACTGTATTGACCTTCAGGTACTGTAAGCTGTTGGGGAAAAATATAATCTGAGATGTGTAACAAGACCTGTAAGAACTTGTGAATCTCGGCTTTGACTCAGTATACTTGTGGCTGAATGTTTCCTGCCTTAGAGTGATGGTGTGGCTAGTTACCAAGCTTACAGCCAATCTGCTCATGGTAGTACTGTACTTCTCAGGGTCAGTGATAGCTTCTTGTCTACTGCCCAGAGTGGCAATTACTGATTATTTTATTTGTTTAGCATACTTTAAAGGTGTATATATACTGTATAATATGTATACTGGATGAAATGGGAGAAATGGAGTTCCCCCGAGCTAAGCCCTGTATTGGACTATATAGCCCCGCTAGGGTTACAGGAGGGAGCTACCCCTCCCGGCACGGCAGCCCGGGCGAGGCTCGAACTTGCAAAGAGATGTAATATGAAGTTGTTACCATTTCCTATTTCCCTTTGCCTTGAGAGTCAGTAGGGATCATGAACTTCTGGATAAAGGCATTTGCAACTATTTATATATTTGTTTTTCTTGCCCTTCTCTGATCATGGATGTTGATACTTGTGCTGGATGAATGTGGCTAAGAACATTAAGTATGAAATCATTAATTTGGTAAACAGTAAACTGTAAGTGAAATGAAAAAGAATGTTGATATATAAAGAGTACACTATATAATGGAGGGTGGCAATGGTCAGCGAGAATTAGGCAGTTACTAAGAAGCTGTACTAACGGAGGAAGGGGTGTATGAGCTCTTCTTCAAGGAGAATGAAGAAAATCTTAAGCTACTGGAGAATGTGGCGAATAAACATAAGCGTAATATGCTTAGATCTGAAACCGCAAAGTGGGATGCAGACCCTCAATTTCTGACGATTTCTTAAAAGTACTTAATGATGGAATATACCTGGCCTTCCTATATGCATTCTTTAGTAAGGGGCACGGGCTGACCATACCTAATACAGATGTTCCATAAATGACCATCAAAAGTTAAGAGTTTGTGTTCCACTTTGTAATTTAAAAGATTTAAGTATAAGACCCATAGACTGAGAGGCCAGAGAAATGAATGATTTAATATGCTGCAGGCTCAACTAGACAAGATGGGTCAGTATTCTCATAGGTTAAGGAAGGTCCCTAACACCATTCCCAAACTGATTTATTTTGTTTATTGAACCTTTTTATTTCCCTGTGTCTCAATATGTGGGTTGACAGAGGGTTAGTGCCCCTCCCCATAAAACAACTACTGTAACGTGCATCAAATGGCCACCCCTTGCAAGATTATGGTGTCTGGCTATAGAGAGAGAGAGGCACTTACTGTCCTATTCTGTGTTGCATAAAACCTTCCAGTATTGCCAGACTCTGCAAAAATAATGTACAAAAGGATACTAACCAGCCATATCCAAAAATAAATCACCTGGACTCCAATTTTGAGGCCACAACAAACAGGCACATTGAAAGAGTTAATACATTTGGGCCTGTATTCTTTTCAGGTAAGGAGGCTCCCTAACATCTCTTTCATAGCGATTTATTTTCAAATATGGCTGGTTAATATCCTCCTGTTCATTATATATGCCACGTATATCAATGTTAGAAGGGCTTACATAACACGGGATAGGACAGTAGAGAGTAATGAGCAAAATAAATCGCTTAGGAAAAGGTGTTAGGAACCTTCCTTAACTGATAAGTATGGAACAGTGATTCAATACTGGCAGCTTCACCACTTTCCAGCGATACGTTTTGCTCTTCTCATTTTCAGAGGCTTTTTATTCATCTGAAGTGAAGACTTGCAGTGATGGGGTGACTAGTGGCAGCAGTTGAGTAACCCTGGTCTGTCTGGTTGAGTAGACCCAACAACTGCAGGAAAGCAAACACCACTGCAGAGTCATCCCACAACTGTTCCCTTGTGGAAAACAGCACCTCACCACAGTGAGGCAAGGGTAATAGTGTGGAGGATTGGTTCCTGAATGGACACTGCATTTGTGTCTCTCCACCCAGTTAACTGGGGCACCATAATAGGCTCCACATAACCTTAGGAACAAGAAAACTTCACTACATCAAGTGAGTGGATGGTTGCCACCAACTACCACAAGAAGGGGCCATTGAAAGCTACATTTAACCTCATTGTTTGAAAGTGACTCCTAAACTGAATGTAAATGTCTGGAGTGTGCAAGATTAAAGACTGTGCTACTGGACTGAAGAGGTTAAAACAACTGTGTATTACTCTAGGTCTGTCACTTTCACAGCAAATATTCTCCATGTACAGTTTTAATGACAGTGGAAGTTGGAGTTAACAAAAATACAATCATTCTGAAAATGTTTTAATTGCACAATGAGCACAATAATTTAACACTGGAATCCAACACACACTAACAATACTCTTCACAAGCTGAATGGAATGAAGTGTCCTGCGTAGAGAACAATAGTGCAGTTCTCTGGCTGTCTAATGGTCACATCTACTAGAGTCCATTTTAAGTTTCCTGACAAAATGCTCCATCCTTCTTGAACATGACTGTGGGAAAGGTGATGCTGAAACGTTTCCTTACTTCACTTAATTTTCCTACGATACAGGGCGGCTCATATACTGTATAATGTTCCACTTCCACTCTGCTGAGTGATTTCTCAAGTGTTGTAAGGACGGTTCATCCAGTGTTATCAGTACTGCATCTATCCTGCATCATTTGCACTCAAGACCCAGTATATGATGGGGTTACATGTTAAAACCTATTGCATACCGATTTATCATGAACTGTTGATTTAACATGGGTTCAATGGGTATATGTTGGGGGTCAAGGGCCAAATAACATAAAATCTAGAAAAAAACTACTCTTTTAGGCTTGCCCTCAGCACCCCCAGCAGTACCAAATTTCCCTCAAGGAAGCATCGTTGCCAAACATGATTTCGAAGTCACAAGTTCTAGTATTTTACACACAAAAAGTTATCACTTCACTTACTATCACACACTGCACTATTCACCACACACTTGCACTGTTATCTGGTGACAGTGATGGCGTTTCAGTGGCCTTGCATGCACGAGACACAGAACAAAAGGGAGACGATCACAGCATATGTAAACACTGGACAGCCATCCTGGCTTAAATGTCTGACTGTTGGCTTGCAAGGACGGCTCTGCGTACTCACAGGATTGTCACACATGGCAACCACAATAATCGTATAAGCAAATTCCACAATCGTTAGCCCAAAACAAGACAACTTTTTTATTTTATCATTCTGTTGATTTCTCGCATACCAAACAGTCATATACTGGATTGTGATTGTACTCATTTCCTACTTCAAATGTCACAACCACACCCACACCAGCAGACTGAGACATCCCAATATCACACAAAACACTGCCACATGAGCTGCTAAACTCCTTTTACTCTAACTTGGCCCAAATATTCATCCTTTCATAGTTTATTACACATATCCTAGAGGCACAAGAGGACAATACAGTACTATGGCTCTACAGTATACTCTTTTCATAACACTTCTTTGTGACTAACAGCATAATCTGGAGTTAACCTATTGCTAGAACTTAGCACTGAAGACAGGGAGGAAGGAATTTTAGGCCAAGTCAGCATAAAATGAGCATAGCAGAGTGGTAATCATAGACCACATTGTGTATCTCTCACCTAATATTAATGGAAAAGTGAGAATATGGTGATGGTAAAAAAAAAAAAATGTGTGGTAAGCTTCAGTGCCTTTAGCCTCTCAAAATTCACCCAATCACAGCTCGGCATTCAAGCTGAGGATATGATTCCATTTTGCCAGGCTGAAATAAAAGGACTACATGCACACACACACACACACACACACACACACACACACACACACACACACACACTGACAGCTGGATGAACAGGAACTGAGATTAAGCTATATGGAGTTCGACACCGGATAAACGAACTGAAAGACTTGGCTTTATCAAACCCTTCACTAGTGTTTTTTATTTTATTTTTTTTTAATAATTATTTTTTTCTATCATGGTTTGGCTCTGATTATTTTTTCTTTTATAATTATTTTTTTCTATCACGGTTTGGCTCTCCGATTATTTTTTTCTATCATCAACAGGGCCTTTTGAAGTGAAGGGGTTGGACAGGGAGTTCATCACCCCTTTCAGCAACAGGGTGCTCTCTAACGCTGCTTAAAACTCCCCGGCCACAGCAAAACTAAAACAGAGTAACTCATCATTGTGGAGAGGTTTACACAGAAGGGGCAAAAGTGTATGCATGGCCCAGTATTACTCAGGTGGGCTGTCTCATCTTCCAAGCAAGTCCTCCACCCCAGCCCATCAATGCCACCACAAGAAGGCAGCCTCTGCGGCATCTCCAAATACACTGCTGGACAACCTCTCAAATCCAAACATCTATTTCCCAAAACCTACACTTTCCAAAATATGTTTTTATGCGGTCGTTGCACTAAGATGCATGTTTATATCTGGGCAGTGTTCACCCTACCCTAACAGGATAACATGACTGCCGGTGAATGGTTTGCTAGCCTTTAGATAGGCATTCATATCACTCTGCCTGCTGTCCGTTTACCAGCAGTGATCATGTTGGTGAGGTGACTAGCTGGTGTGACAATGCTGAGTCATCAAAACAATAAACAAGCTTGTTGCAAATGGAAATTCCATCACTGGTATTCTCTTGAAATTACACCCAACAACTGGAGACTGATGTTCACATGTTAAGTGTTTAGTTTATGCAGCTTTAAGCAATTTCTCTTCTATACCGCTGCATTGTAAATGCACTTTTCAGTATTCATCAGCAGTAAATATGGGGAAGGTGGGGGGGGGGGTCCAGCTCATACCTCCATCTATTATCACATCTGTGCTACAATTTGGCTTGGTTTGGTTGGACTGAGTTGGGGTTGGGTTAGTTAAATGCAGATGCAATAAAGGACAAAGATGGGTGCCAAAGAATCATACCCATCTCTATTACTAAAAAAAAAAAAAAAAGCAAATTCACTGGTTGCTTATAGAAGAGAAAGGTCTTAGAAGTGCTTAAGTTCAGTAATGGGCATTTTAATTTCAGTGTCCATTAGTTAGGTGTTGTTCTGAATATTCACTCTCACCCTTGTAGAAGCTTGATGTTGCACTGGCTTCTCTTATTGATATTTTCTTTCATGAGACAATAGTATCATAAAAAGGAAGCATTTCAATGGTCACTGTTCCTCTGAACTGTCTGCTTGCATCCCTCCACCTCTACGACGGGTGCATAGCACCTGTCTACCAGCAAACTCTCAACTCTTTTCTGTCCAACTCACTAATGCAAGAGTTAACCGTTACTCCCAGTCCTTCCTGTATGCAACAGGTCAACTCTGGAACTGTCTCCCTCTGTCTGTATTTCCTACTTCCTATGATTTCCAGTCTTTCAAACGCTGTGTGTCTAGGCATCTCGAAACAAACGGATCTTGAATTTGGCTCTCTTTTGTATTGTTTTTGTTTTTTCTTGGAAGTAACGGTCTGCGAGCTCCTGGCCTTTGGTTCTTTCTTTTTTTGCATTTAAAAAAAAAATAAAAATTAAAATTAAAAAATATATATGAAGTTTTGCTCTTAAGATACAGCATGAGCTGAAATTACGGTTACCAATACATCATACTTTTCAAGCATGACAAACGTGCTGTAGAAGAATGTAGTCTTAGCAAGTCAATTGTGTCCATTAAGGTATCGTTATTTAATTCAACCATCAATATCATGCCAGCATCATACGCAGTGCCCACCATTTCAGTTACTATTTTCACACCAGATGACATGATCAAGGCATGTGATCACTCTCGTTCACCCTGGCCTAGCAATTACTGCTTTGCTGCTGGGCTGGCAGAGCCACCATGGTCGGCATGGGTGAACACAGCCCTGTTCTCACACAGGCAATGCATATCTGAAGACAAATTTGATTTGTGGACAAGTAAACAACAGATGAAATATCACTAACACAAGGTACTGTACTTCACTGCATCTGCTGTTGGTAATACTGTGGGCTATTTTTTACATGATTTACACGGTTTTCACAGGATTCTGTTGGCATGCATGGTGAGGGAATGGCTGTGTGGACCATTCAATTGGGCAAACTTTGGTTAGTATCTCATTCTATCTAGTTTTTCCAGACTCTCTGGACCCTACCTCACCCCCGCCTATGGCGGAATGGGAAGTCTGGATGATGATGATTTTCCATGATTATCAATGATTCTCTTTTGTTTTTAATAGTCCATTTTCCATAAAGCCTTTAGACCCAATCATTTCAGATTTGAGAGTTTGTAGTGTGCCTGATAAGCATTCTAAGTTAACAAACAGACAGCATTCAGTAAAGAGGGTGAGAAGCATAATATGCTTTACATTCACCATGGACTTCACATGACTCGGACGTTGAAAGTTTGTGTACAACTTTCTGATTTCTCTTATAACCCCTTCACTCCAATGACAGTTTTCCTTTTAATTACACAACCATCAGGTGACTTTGTTTCAGAAAGACTGCTCATAGTGTAGCCATTAATGAAGGCTTTATCTAACCAAAACAGTTTCAATAATGCCTCACGAGCTTAAAAAGAAATATCTGGGCCTAACTAGAATAATACGGTAGACTCAGTTTAACATACCTCAACAGATCGGACATCGGAGTTAACAGACACTATGAACCTTGCTTTAACGCACCTCAATCAACCGGATATCAAATTTAACGGACACTGTGAAAGCTGCCAGATTTCCATTGGCTTTAATGAACAATGTCTGCTAAACAGGATGCAGTGGGTGGCAATACATATGTTTCCTACCTTTTTTACTCCAACCTGGCCTGAACTGCCCTCTCCCCATTGTGACTGCTGACTTGTAATAACAGTATATAGTATTGTAACACCATACTAGTCATGAAGAAGTGATATGACAAGGATGTGAAATAAGCTGCAAAAGGGGCAAAATTATGGGCCAAGTCAGTGTAAAATGAGTACAGTTGTTGTCATTTTTAGACCTAGAATATGCTATTGTATTCATTTATTTTCAAACATGTGCTTGAAATCCCACCTCAAGGGGGAGACCATCAAATAAAATGGACTACTGGCTTTATCAGATCAGGCTTCCCCCCAGTCAGTCCATTATAGCAAGAGTCTACTGTATATACAATGCACCACTGTACTAATGGCTTTCAGGTGCTTTTCACTACACAATACAGTAGGTTGATGATGCTACTCAGTCTAAATGTAATTGAGATCAAGAGAAACAGTGGAAGTGGGTCTTGGTCTGTGGCTCCATAAAGTATTCCACAGTTGGCAAACCTGTAAGAAAAAGATAACAATATTTTATCTATCTGCAGCCAGATGCCTTAATCCCGTATGGGATGGCCACAAGCAAATCGCCTCCATTTCGCAATGTCCCCTGCTATTTTGCTGCCCTCCCCCTAGCTCACACACCCCTCTCTCATATACCTCTCCACTCCATCTCTGCATTTCATCCTCGGACTCTCCCTCCCTCTCCTCTCCTCCACCTCACTCACATACAGTCTCCTCATTAGTCTCTCACTCTCCATTTAACCCTTTCACTATAAGAAGTGTGCCTGGAGAAGGATGCCTGTATGTGGCGTTCGTATTATTCAGTAACTGCCTAAGATCTCCAGTCTTTTAAATGCAAAGTGTCCAGGCATCTTGAAACCAAAGGATCTTGAATTTGGCTCTCTGATATCATTTTATTTTTCTTAGAAGGAATAATTTGCAGGTTTCTGGCCTTTGGTTCCTAATTCCTTGCATAAAAAGGAGGGAGGTGGGGGGGCAGCTCTACTCCCCAGTGATACAAATGTCCCTCAACTCCCTCCCTATCCCCAAAATGGAGGATGGTGGGCCACAGAAGGGTAGTTTATGTCTACACTCCACTGGCTTCATATTCAGTTGCCCCGGTGCCAGTAGACGAAGTAGTGTGACAGGTGGAAATGTTGGGAAGGAAAGAGACACAGCTTAAACCCTGCATTCTTTATTTTCTTCTACATTTTGGGCTACACAGGAGGGGGGAGGGGGAAAGCTCAAAAAATGGGTTCTGTGAGAGGAGGGGGGAGGGGGAACTCTCTGAAAATGGGTTCTGTGAGAGGAGGGGGGAGGGGGAAAGCTCTGAAAATGGGTTCTGTGACAGGAGGGGGGAGGGGGAAAGCTCTGAAAATGGGTTCTGTGACAGAAGGGGGAGGGAGGAACTCTGAAGATGGGTTTTGTGTAGTCTGAAATATTAGAGAAAGATAAGGAATTCAGACTCTAACCTGTCTCTCTCTCCCACCCAACATTTCACCCTGATGCCAGAAGTTACAATACATTTTACGAAGTCCACCGCCACTAATTGGGAAAAAGACAGTGGCACATAGTCTTGTGGTAAGGCTCCCTAGCACCTTTTCCTTAGTTATTTATTTTTGGATATGGCTGGTTAGTATCCTTTTGTACATTATTTATCCAGAGTATGGTGACATTGGAAGGATTTATATAACACAAAACATGAGAGTAAGGTGTGGTAAACGAAATAAATTGCTTAGGAAAAGGTGTTAGGGCATTTCTTTATAACCAATGAGGATCTGGGCCAGTGTTCCAACCTCTCCAGAATGAGAGGCCTTTTCTGTGTTCAAGAAAATAATCTGGAGGCACAGAAAGAAAAAAATAAAAATAAACAAAAATATCACAGAAATAACGTGACCCCTTCTGACGCAGGCATCCTTATTTTATTTTATTTATTTATTTTTTTCTGAATATACTGTACACCCTCGATATAACGAACTACTGTAACTGGTACCAAACTCCTGACGCTAAAGCCGCACACAATGCTTTTCGGTAATTTCCCAGATGTTGTGGCTGTTACTGTACAAAGATAGTTAAATATAGAGCATCGTTTCGCCGTACTGTCATACACAGTAACATACAGCTGGGTCTGAATGGCTCTTTTTCATTAAATGCTCTTTTTATGACTCCTCTCATGATGCTGGTCACCCAGAGGCTAATACAGCATTCTGTGGGATGCGGAGGAGTGTGTGTGTGTGTGTGTGTGTGTGTGTAGGGATGCCACACTGGTTGGTGTTTCCTGTGTGTCCATTCTATTACCAAATGAAAATTCGTTGCATGAACAAAACGTTTGGCCAGCTCATGGCGGTTGTTAAATCCAAAATTCGTTACAAGTGGTTTGTGTATATTGAGGGTTTACTGTAGCTATTCTATTAACCACTATACACATTACTGAGATGGTGTATTTTATTGTCTATCACTGCAACCACCAGGCAAGTTTTAGATGTGATTTTATTTATCCCTTCACTAATCTATCCTTGCACCTCTCTCTCTCTAACACTCCTCCTCATCTTACTTCTCTTTTAAGAATATACTCTCTCTCTCTCTCTCTCTCTCTCTCTCTCTCTCTCTCTCTCTCTCTCCACTGCCAGACACCTTAATCCTCTAAGGGGTGGCCACAAATAGGTAATCCCCATGTTGCCCATCCCTTACATCTGACTGCACTCTCTCCAGCTCACACTCCTCTCTCTCATATCTCCACTCCTCCCATCTCATCTTTGGTCTCCCCCTCCTTCATGGTCAAAACAGTCATTACCTCCTGGTGTAAGAATAACTGATTTATGGGAAGGGGGTAAAAAAAAAAATAAACACACTCACAGTCGAGGGTGCGGCGGTGATCAGATGTCTGTGTTGGTGATGTAGTGGGTGTCACCAAACAGTTCTTCACAGTGGTTACTTAAATACCTGTGCACAAAAAAGAGATTAGGACTGGAAATTAGTAGTAGTGGTGGTACTTCAGGTGCTAGTAGTAGTAGTAGTTGTTGTTTTTGTTGTAGTAGTAGTAGTAGTAGTAGTAGTAGTAGTAGTAGTAGTAATAATAATAATAATTATAATAATAATAATAATACAGTAACAGTAACAATAACAACAACAATAATACAGTAATAATAAAATAATAATAATAATAATCCATCCATCCATCATCCAATCCTACGTTGCCCCATGAGGAGCGTAGGAGCCCAGGGCTAGGCAAGTTGGTCCTGACATTTAAGATGAGAGTGACCAGCCTCACTCATCCCTGAGTGGCATTACGTGAGCAATAAACCCCAACCACCCCTTGGATATAAACCTTCACCGGCTCAATCCGATTGGAGCGTCTTAATTACCCACTAAACCACCAGGTGCCAAAATTTGGTTATATGGTTACCACCCAGCGTAGTAAATGGTTTCCTGGTGTACAGGAAACTATTAGGCTTGTCACTCAATGTAACGCCACCTGAAAAGGAAAGAAGAGTAATAAAAGGTGACAGGAAAGATGGGAGAAATAGGAAGAGAGGAAGACAGACACAGAAAAAGAATGATAAAGGTGAAGGAAGAAGTAGGGAGCACTACATCAAGTGAGTGGATGATGGTGAGAAATAGGAAGAGAGGAGGGCAGACACAGAAAAAGAATGATAAAGGTGAATAAGTAGGCAGGACGACATCAAGTGAGTGGATGATGGTCACCACCACTTACCAGCATAAAAAATAAATAAATAAACAAATACAAGTACTTACTCTAGGAAAAGGTTGAGATGTCGCAGCACAATCCTCTTCTTTACTTCGGGGAGGTTCATGCGGAAGAGAATCTCCGGGAGTTTAACTGTGAAAATGAAAAGCAGAAATATCGTCACTCGTAAACAAACTGCCTAAGTCATTTTTCGTTGATTTCTGAATTTTTGCCTAAATCAATTCTCCATCATGTGGTGCACTTTCCACATGAAAAAAGCATATGAATGTTTCTGTCCTTCTATCACAAAGTTATAAAAGGATAAACACTGAATCCATCCATCCATCCATTATCCAATCCTACTTTGCCCCAAAATTAATATGAAAATTAAGAATGAGACTGTTTTTTTTTTATTTCCCAAGAAGTAGAAAACACGACTTCTGTAGTTTGTTTACGAAGGTGACGATATACAAATCTACAGACACTCATGGAAGATTCTAGACGTCACAAGCAAGGTTTTGTATCTTTCAGTAAATTATTCTGAGGTTACTGACACAATTACTCATATTTGTGGTGGTTAATGAAGCTCCCTAACACCTCTTCTTTACTGATTTATTTTGCTTATTACTCCTTCCTGTCCTCTTCTTACTTAGTTCACTGAAATACCACCATACTCAGCTCCTTAACACCTCTTCTTTATCGATTTATTTTACTTATTGGCCCTTAACAGCCTCTTCTGTGTCACTTAACTCACTGAAATACCATCATAATCAGAAAAAATAACACACAAATTGATACTAACCAGACATATCCAGAAATAAATCACTAGTGAAGAGGTGCTAAGAAGCTTCCTAAACCAAAGAGAAGGAACCAAAGACTCATATTCTTGGTAGTTAAGGAAGCTCCCTAACATCTTTTCCTTACCTATTTATTTTTGGACATGGCTGGCTAATATAATTTTGTATGCTATTTATGCAGAGTATGGTGATATTGGAATGATTTAAATGCAACAGAAAAGGGCAACATGGTGTAATAAGCAAAACAAATTGCTTAGGAAGAAGTGTTTGGGAGCTTCCTTATCTGACGAGAATTGAAGCTGAGACAAATGAAGCAATAGAAGCAAATAAGTACTGGACAGAATCCATCTTTCAGCAGAGTTCAATAGAAAAATCTAATGCAGTCATTAGATGGATATTTACTGCATCCTTGAATGCAAGGCCTTGGGGGACTAGGACTGAGTCTGAAGAGTTGAGAGGAAGGATGGGACTTGAATGTATTGGTGCTGTGATGAGGATGGGTAGACTGAGGCGGTTTGGGCATGTAGAGAGGATGCAAGGTGACAACTGGGGGCAGAAAGTGAAAGTGTGAACATTAGGAACAGGGCTGCAAGAGGTAGATTGAAAAACCTGGGACAAGTCACAGAGTGTGACCTCAGAGATAATGGAATGAATAGGGAGGTTGGCAAAGATCAAGCAGCATGGAAAACTGTCATTAAGTGACCAAGGCTGATGCCTGCAAGCATGCTGGAGCCTTTATAAACGATATGATACTCACCAAACAGCCTGAGGAAGTGTGTATGTCCATAGATGAGGACTGGCGGAGGGGGTGAGCGGTGCGTGGGGGGGAGGAGAGAGGTGTGGTGTGTGAGGGGCTGGTGGTGGAAAGGGGGTAAATGTCCTCCTCCTTCCCCTCCTCCCCCTCCCCCTCCCACCCCACCTACTATACTCCCTCCAGAGGTGATGGTGGTTGGGGTGCTGCGGCCGGACTCACTGTAATGTTAGATAAGATTGGGTTTGCATTAGTCTTACCTCTACTAGTGACACGTGACTACTTTCTTTCTTCATCTTCATCATCATCATCATCACTATCATCAACATCAACATCATCATCATCAGCTCAGGAAAGGCCTCTGGTGGTGAAAGTGTTAGGTTTATAAGAGTAAAGGGGAAATTTGTTTTTTCAGAATAATCCTAGCCTATCCACCTGGGCAGAACCATCAAATGCAGGCAAGCAATCACCCCTACAGGCCTGGCCCATGCAGTGATGAGATGTTCTCTTGCGGTGGACAGCTCTTTGCCACAGCGAGGCGTGCAAATTAATGTACAGGTTTGGTTCCTGGATGGACACTACATTTGCTTCTCTCCACCCAGACGACAGGGGCACTATAGTAGGCTCTACATCACTCCATTATTTCATTGTACACTTACCATCCAGCACTGTCAATGGTTTCCTGGGTTATAGGAAAACATTTGGTATGTCACTCAGTGCAGAGCCATATGAAATGGAAAGAAAAGCATTATAAAGAGTCAGGAAGAATGGGACAAACAGGAAGAGAGGGGAGCAGACACACACACACACACACACACACACACACACACACACACACACACACACACAAAAAGAAGGTAAAGTTGAAGGAAAAGGTAAGGAGAAACCTGTACCATGTAAGTGTGGTGGAGGGTGGTGGAGCCGAGGTTCTGGTGGTATCTGGCCGCTCGGTTGAATCCCCTGATGCACCTCGCTTGGAGCGCAACCACCGACGACCACCAGAATCTGTTATTGAGTTCACATTAGATACAGACAAACCGCAAGGATAAATGGCACTAAAATGTACAGTAAAGCATCTGAAATGATCAAAACTGAAAAACCGTGAGGTGGGGTAGGGAGTGAGAATTTTGTGAAAACTAAAAGGGACATTACATGACAGAGAGTTTACAAACTACATATATGGAGTGTTTGCATGTGTGTGGTTGATATGTTTTCCCAATATTAGCCAGGGTCATACTGTATTTAATTTTGAAAAGATCTGGAATGTTTTCATGTAGTTTATAATTACTGTACTTATATACAGTTCAGACTTCTTCCTAACTTTATGCCATACTACATACTGCATACCAGTATACAAATTTCTGCAAATCAAACATAATACAGGTAATCATAAAATCATACAGGTAATCATAGGATCACAGCATTCATGCATCCGTATACCTGCCTTCCAATCCTGTACTGCCCCCTTACAAACACACGGGCCAAGGACTAAGAGGGTGTATGTAGGTGAGGTGGAGGGAGGGAGAGGGAGAGGTAGACCGAGGATGAGGTGGAGGGATGGAGTTGAGAGGTATATGAGGGAGGGGGGGGGTGAGTTGGGGGGAGGGTAGTCAAATGGTGGATGACAGAGCGACTTGGAGGCGTTTTGTCTGCGGCCACCCTTTGCGGGATTAGGGCGTCGGGCTATAGATAGATAGATAGAGATAGACATTTACAGCAAGGGGAGACTGGTCGAAACATAATACTGTACATGCAATAGTACAAACCACTTTGGAAACTCTGAGAACTTGCTGTTCATTCAAGTACAGCCATCCTCCACTGTATGTCAGGGATGTGTTACAAAATATCACAACTCTTTCTATACAACAGATGCTGTAACTTGGAGGGAACTACTGTACTGTATACTATGTTCATTTTATAGGCATACAACTACTATCTCTCCATCTTCAATACAGGTATTGATCTGTAACAAGAGCTTAACACTAGATTTATTGCTGTTGTCAACTCTGGTCTGTCTGGCCCAGCAGACCCATACACCACAGGCAAGGAACCACTCCTGCAAGGCCAACCTGTGCAGTAACCAATGTTCCCTTGCAGCTGACAGTGCCCCACCCACAGTGTGGCATGGGGAAATGTGAGGAGGTTTGGTTCCTGGGTGGATGCCATATTTGCATCTTTCCATCCTGTTAACAGGGGTACTACAGTGGGCTCCGCTTTACCCTGTGATCTAGTTATATGGCTACCGGCCAGCACTGTAAATGGTTTCCTGGGTTAAAGAAAACCATTAGACTTGTCACTCAGCGCAGGGTCACTTAAAAAAAATAAATAAATAATAATAAAAAATGACAGGAAGGAAAGGGAGAAGTAAGATGAGAGGAGGACAGACACAGAAATGGAATGATAAAAATGACGGAAGAAGTAGGAAGCACTACCGGTACATCAAGTGAGTAAATGATGATTGTCACCACCTACCTAGTATGCTGCTAGTCACAGAGCTATACAGACAGTGGTAATGGATTAAGTTAAAGAAATCTCAGTATTCATTTGGCAGCACTCATTGCAATATGCCATAACTGTCGCCAATGCCACCACATCACGCGGTGTGACACCTGGAGTTTGGGATGCTAAACTGCAAGATCGCCTTTTGCTTTTACCATTTTGGGGGGTTTACACCATTTACGATAAATTTTTATCTATCTATCTATCTATTGCCAGACGCCTCAATCCCGTTTGGGGTGGCCACAAACAAATCGCCTCCAAGTCGCCCTGTCCCCCGCCATTTCACTCCCCTGCTCCCAACTCACACCCCCCTCTCTCATATACCTCTCCACCCCATCTCTCCATCTCATCCTCGGCCTCCCCCTCCCTCTTTCCCCCTCCACCTCACTTACATACACTCTCTTCGTCAGTCTTTCACCCTCCATCCTCTCCACATGGCCAAACCACCTCAGTGTGTTCCTCATAACGCTTCCTATCACATCCACATCAACACCACAACGCTCCTTTATATCCTCATTCGTCAGCCTGTCCCTCCATGTGACTCCACAGGCTCCTCTTAAATAACTCATTTCCACGGCTCTCACTCTTGACTTGTGTCCTTCCAACAACGTCCAAGCTTCACTTCCGTACGTTAGAGTTGGTATCACAATACTGTCATGTAGTAACTTTTTCACTTCCATGCTCACTTCCCTGTTTCTTATCACTGCTTTCAAAGAACCAGCAACCTTTCTTCCCTGCTGTACCCTTTCAAGCACTTCACCCTCCAAACCTCCATCCTTACTCATCACACTACCCAAGTACTTAAACGTACTCACATTTTCCAATTCCTCACCATCCAACCTCGCTGTACATTCACTGACTTCACCTCTCTCAAAGACCATCACTTTACTCTTCCCTACATTCACCTTTAGATTCCGTTTCTTACACACTCTCTCAAACTCATCCACCAAGCCTTGCAGCTCCCCTTCGTCTTCACTCAACAACACAGTATCATCTGCAAACAACAGTACAGGGAGTTTCCAAACACTATCCTCTCTCGCCAGGGCCACTCCAACATCCACTACCCTATGAATTTTATTATTATTTTTTTTATGCTATATGATGCTTGTCACTAATTTTGAGCCACATGTTATGAATTTTAGGATTTTATGCCACACTGGGAGGTTTCTGTATAATGTTTCTCTTCCATATCTCCTGGACTTCTTGTGTGTTGCCAGGACGGTTCAGTCAGTGATCTCAATGTCTATCCTTCATCATTTATTCATTTCCTATTCCCACTGCCACATCCACACACACACACACACACACACACACACACACACACACACACACCAGCAGACTGAGCCATTCCCATAACATACAAGATATCATCTGGTGCGTTTCTAGGGGAATGCTTTTTACTGAGCATCCTGCACATTAACAAAACATCCAAACATCAACAATCTACTATGCTTAGCTTTCTCTGCCCTTACCATCTTTACTTTTGGCCTTCTCCTCTTCCTTCTTCTCTTCTTCCTTCATCTTGATTGCCTCCTCTGCTTCCCCGTCCTCTTTGTTTACACACGCTAATTCATTATCCATTCTCTCCTCCAAAATGGCTGCTGCTGCCTCCCTGCCAAAAGAAAACATAAATAAATAAATAATAAAAAAAACTGTCAGTATCATAAATGGTTGTATTCTTAATTTCTTCAGCACAGGGACATTTTCTTCTATGTTATTCCAGCTACCAGCAGATTTTTTTTTTTTTTTATGCAAAAAGAAAAAATCCAAGACTTACAGCCTGCAAAACCTGTCCTTTCCTAAGACAACTGAACAAACAGAAATCCATAATCATGATTTGTTCTTTTAAAGACAACAGATAAACTGCATTTACAAGACGGATGCACATACACTGTGGGAAAGAGAATAAAGACCACAAGACCTGCAGTGGTTAGGTGGGTTCAAGCGCTACACAGATGAGGGTGCATCGTGGTACAATGTTATTCATAATTCATCATCCAATTCTGTGTTGCTCCATAAGGAACGTAGGAGCCTGGGACTAGACAAGTCGGTCCTGATATTTAAGATGAGAGTGACCAGCCTCACTCATCCCTGAGTGGCATTACATGAGCAATAAACCCCAACCACCTCTTGGATTAAACCTGCACCGGCTCAATCGATTGGAATGCCTTTTTTACCCACTAAACCACCAGGTGCCATAATTTGGTTATATGGTTACCACCCAACTTAGTAAATGGTTCTCTGGGTTACAGGAAACCATTTGGCTTGTCACTCAGCGTAGTGACCATAAGGCAGCACTTCAAGGAGTGGTGGATGATGGGCACCACCACCTACCACAAATCAACCTGTTGTTAATATATTTACAGTCAATCCTAGGCTGAAACAGAATCAAGACTTAAAAAATAAAAATCACCTTTCTATTAAATATAATTAATCCTTAACTGCCACAGCTATCAGCAACCCAAGATTTTTCAAAAATGATGCAAATTGTAGCAAAACATATATAAAAAACAGTTCTGAATCATCAGAAACACACATTTCCAACTTCACGAGATAATACAGAAACCGACATAATATTATTACAGTCGTAGTAGTCCCTGGTTCATCTGACGTGTGACCCCAGTGAACTGCAGGCTTACATTGCCCTTCACTCACAGTCCACAATCTTCCTTTTGGGTGATAACTTGGCTCAAAATTCTGCTTTTTGTGGCTTGTTTCTTGCAGCTCAGTGGCACAAAAAGACAATGCTACAGCTCTAAATCCTTTCCATATTACTTCTTTGTGACCGTCAACATAGTGTACTCTAGTGTTAATCTGCTGTTACATCTCAACATTCAAAATAATAAGAATGAAATTGTAGGCCAAGTTAGAGTAAAAACAGTACAGTTGACGACATTTGTATAATCAGACAGATGAATTTATATCAGTGCCAACACATGAAGGCATTCCAGCACCATTACTGCAGTAGTTAATGTACGCTTAACTACAAATCAAGCATAAAATACCCCACACACAAGCAGACACACTGTAAATCCACACACTTACAGGTTTGTATAGACGGGTGTTGCAGTCCTGAGCCTCTGGGCCTGAGCGCGTTCAGGTGCGTACAGCAGCAGTGACTCAATGTGGAAGTCAAAGCACACACGCAGACCATCCATCACCTCCTTACATAAGTCCAGTCTGTGGGAAGCATCATCATCATTTTCATCAATCATCAGTCATCACTGTCACTGGCATCATCATTATCATCACTCACCAATCATCACTGTCCTCATCAATCAACATTGTCATCAACATCATCATCATCATCATCATCATCATCATCACCACCACCACCACCACCAATAAACAGGAGTGAAGGGGCCTGGGGGCTAGGCTACTCAGTCCCAACACTGAAGCCAATGATGCATATTCATACTGCTTCAGACACTGGACATAGCCTCTTCAATACAATGATATCTTTTCTAGTCATATCTTCCTTTCTCCATTCGATTTTATTCAACATTGGAAAGATCTCTTAATGTGAAGAGGTTAATGAATGCTACATCTTACCCCTCCAGTCCAAGAGATTTATGCTACACTGAATAATGTGACCTGGATATGTGAAAACTATAATGAAAAAGACATAAGGGGGTTAAGCGACTGCCACACACTTACATCACTTAGGCCTGGGATGATGAAACTAAATGGCATATGCTTAAACATCAGCCTGCATCCCATACTACAGAGTGCAGTCAGCAACCATATGGGATAACCAAATGTGTATCATCTTAGTTATGTACTTCAAAAATTATCGCCAATAACTGGGAGTGTGCATTCAACTTTGAGATCTAAGGTCAAGACATATGGCCATAAGTGCCTCTTTGAGTGTGTTTAACAGACTCAAGATTTAATAAAGTTGCAGGTACTAGATGGCTGGCAACCACTGAACCTGACAGGCACTGCCACTAACACTACAAGCTTGGTAGCTACCTATGCAGTCATCATTCTTAGGCATGAAACTCAGCATATAGGTAAACGGATTCAAAGGCCCTGCTGCAACTCTCATACTTTTCAGACCTTATTACACATTTGAGATATCTCTTCTACCAGCAGTTTCCAGCAACTGCTGGAAAGTAAACTGATTTTAGCACTTGGTTTAGCTCGACGTGCATTGAAAACATCAGCTGTACCATACATATGTACATACATATATACATACATAAAAGTGATGCTATATTTCCTCCTCAGGAAGTTCTGTCTTGGGCCTGGCCATGGCACAGCTAATGTTTCCTATACACCGGAACCTAGACTAGGTGCCAAAACCAGCTGATTACTTCCCAACAGTTGCTGGAAGCTGTTGAGAGAAAAAAATAAATCTGAGATATGTAATAAGATTTAGGGTAATGTGAGAGTCTCAGCTTGGATTCTGACTCTCTTTATAGTCACTCAAAAGGATCATCAAGGGACTGTACTTGTGTGTGAATGTTTCCTGCCAAAGAGTAATGGCTGTGTGGCTAGATACCAAGATTGTTGCCACACTTCACTATCATGGTAGTACCTTCCACAGTCAATGGTAACCACTCACCTACTACAGACTATGTTACTTTAATTTACTGATGCTTGACAGGATAAATTAATATCAAACATACAACCTGTAACAAGGACTTTCTGTACAGGAGGACCCCATTTATGTCGGTAGTTTGTTAATCTACATTATGTTATGTTTGTATGCCTCACCATGCATAATGAAAAAGTGCAATTCAACCTCTTTAACCCGATATATGAGTATATGAACATTACAAAGTGGTTTTGCACTAAAAATCAAATAAAGATAAAAATATAATCAAAGTCTGGCAAACTTTCTACAACCATACTGATATTCTTCACAGAGCCAGAACTGGTGCATAGGTTTTGTTTAAAAGCAACATTCATTCACTCGTTCATCATCTAAACCAGTGTTGCCCCATGAGGAGTGTAGGAGCCCAGGGTTAGGAAAGTTTGTCCAAAATTTAATATGAAAGTGACCAGCCTCACCCATCCCTGAGTGGCATTACGTAAGCAATAAATCCCAGCCACCCCGATAAATATGGCAGAACACTGAAGATCTCATTTGTTCATACCATATCATTTATAATGCTTCCAACATGCCCCCATGCATTGGCCTTGGTCATCTAATGGTGGTTCTCCATGCTGCTCGATCTCAGGCAGCCTCCTTATTCAGCCCCTTATCCTGGACGTCACACTCTATAACCTCATCCCAGGTCTTTTTTTGGTCTACTTCCCATAACCCAACCCCCCATGTTCATTCATCTCACCATCTTCACCCAAATGTCATTCTCTATCATCTCAACAAGCCAAAACCATCTCAATCTATCCCTCCTCATCACAGCACCAATAAACTCCAGTCTGGCATTTTCAGTCAATATCAGCCTACACATGAGAGGACAGCAGCATGTAACACAAACTCAATCACTAATGAGTCTGCTTTGCTGTGGATTCCAGGAGCTTGAATGGTGAGCGAATGGGAGTGTGGCTCATTCAAATGGGCAAACTTTGGTTAATTTCTCATTCTATCATGTTTTTATTCTTTGGCTCACTGGACCCTACCTCACCCCACCCTGAGATGGCAAAGGTGTGGATGACTGTCATGAATCAAATTCGAGACATTATCCTCTTGTGAGAAACCACGAACAATTAGTGGAAAACTCACTGTGTATCGTTCAGTTAACCGTTTCTCTCCATTTCGGTGGTGTACTTTTCAAAACATTTGTCACTGTTTCAAAAGTGACCGATCTAATGCACGTCATTAAGTGCTCTACTGAGCGATATTATTGTTTCTTTATTGTTCGCCCCTGCTTGCCTCGACCATTGGCCACACCTTCTTCCGGTGGCCTGTGCATATTCCTACCACATGCATCATATTTGAATTTAGTCTTTTGTCTGTCGCGACGGAGTGAGGTTCTGTGCTCCAGTAGTGAGAGAGAGAGAGGTCATCTAGCACCCAGACTCCACTAGAATACAGTTCTCCAGGCTCCCACGCTTCTTTGGTGATACGCTACATTGACCAATATTTTCTTTTCGTTTTCCTAGACTTAAGAGTTTAGTTAAGGTGCTTTTCCTAGGTTTAAGAATTTAGCTTTTGAGTGAGTGAGTGAGTGCGATCTCTTTATTTTGAATTCATTTGAAATGCAACGTTAAATTTATTTCTTTGTAATCAATAAATTTAACAGTTCTTTTTCTTGAGCTTAATGTAATGTAAACTCGTGTTTCATTTCTCCAAATTAAGCTTATTTCCCTTATAGCTCCTAGCTTGCATAAACATTTTGCTATTCATAACTGGTACTTAGGCCAGTCTTGTTGTATTAAACTTAAAATCCGTTGTGCCTTCTAGGAGTTACGCATCAGCAAGAACCTGATATTATTAATAGTATTAGTTATTTATTGTCAGGGGTGAAGTAACTTTCTCCAGAGGCTAACAGTACTAATAAACAGCAATTGAGTAATTAGTCTCTGCTGTGTACTGTTGAGAAAGTTTATAAATTCTCGTTCTGAGAGAGTCAGCAAAGTGGACCGGCATAAAGTAATCATTGCTTGATTTAGCAAGACAATTCATTGTCCCTGCTCTTCAGTATCATTGAGAATTATCATTTAATTTTGCATTTATATATTAAAAAATCCCGTGACAATGACGATGATGATGATGATGTAACGTATCATTTGAATTATTCATGAAGGCTCCAAAATGCTTACACATGTCAGCCTTGGTCACCTAATGGTAGCTCTCCATGCTGCTCAATCTCTGGCAGCCTTGCTATTCAGTCCCTTATCCCTGAGATCACACTATATTATGTAGTCCCAGGTCTTTTTCAGTCTGCCTCTCGTAACCCCAACCCTGACCTTCACACCTCCCACACCCAACTGTCACCCTCCAACCTGTCCACATGCCCAAACCATCTCAATCTACCTTTCCTCATCACAACACCAACACACTCCAGTCTTATCCTTCCTCTCCACTCATCCATCACAAACGTAGCCCCTCAGGCCTCGCATTCAAGGACGCACTACACATCCATTTAATCACTGTCAATTCGTAGATCTGAGCCTCCAAATATCCTCTTCCTTTACCGCCCAGGTTTCACTACCTGTGAATAATAAGATGAAATAAAGTGTAATCAATGAATGCATAACAGAAGGCCTCCTGTACTGCAGTGAATCAGAACCAAACCAAAGAACATTAAAGTCCATACGTGAGAGGTGGCTTGCTTGTGTCCTTCGCTTCCCCGGTGGCCGCTGCTGCTGCTCCCCGCCTCTTGTCCCGGTTGGGGGGAAGCCAGCGTGCGGCAAAGAATCTCACATAGTTGTCGAGGAGACCAAGTGCAGGCCTTCCTGATGGCAGATCCACAAGCTGTCAGAGTAAGAGGACACTGGGTCTTAGAATGAGGGGAACTGTCAAAAACTCACACAGTTCAATGTATTATTTCATCTATGGATTCCTCCAGAAATCATTTATATACAGTACGTAAAACTATCTTTGGGTAAGTCATTGTGCCTGAATACAGGATGAACAAACACAGCTACTTCTGACTACTGTACTACAGTTGTAAGATTTTTTTTTCATGTCTTATTGCTTATAGTATTTTGCAGTACCACACTAAATGGTAAAATATTTATATACTGTATATACAGTATATAAATATATATATATATTTACCATCAGGTCTTATCTCTCTCTTCTCATTCATTGTTCCTGATGATGTGTTATCATTTAATAATTTTTAGCTTTCTGTTTGTTTTCCCTGAAGCATACATCAAATGGATTTAGACAGCACTCCTTCATCTTGCTCTACTCTGTGCCAGTTGTCTAGTAATATTTCTTGATCTATGGTCTGCACACACCACCTCATCCACATCTTCCCTGGTCTACCTCACTGAAGATAGCCCAGTACCTCTATATATCTCTTCCTCCAACATAACTATATCATATCACTCACCACTTTGCTACCGCCTTGTTGATGCTTTCCACACCTCGCTGTCTTTTCAGTTCTTATGATATTTCATTATTTTGTTTTACATGTCTAGTAGATCGTTCACATGTCATTTTGTTCCAGTCTCACCAAATCCTCTTCCTTTAAAATTCTTGTATTCAGTAAGAGCTAGCTGATCCCTCTTCACTTATTTGATATCATAAATTTCCATTCTCTCTCTTCTCTCTCTCTCTCTCTCCTTGACTGTGTGTGTGTGCATGTGCGTGTGTGTGTGTGTGTGTGTGTGTGTGTGTGTGTGTAATTCACCGGGTCGGTCAGGATCACTTGATGGTCGTGATCGTCAGCTTTTTACCCTCCCGGAAGGGAGCTGAGAGCTCATATAGTCCGATCTAAGGGCAAGGCTGTGACCTTCACACACGCACAAACCCGTCCCCTTGCTCCAGGGGGACAGTAACCACCCACTTCGTCAGTGAAACTTTTCGCAACCTGAGCGAGACGCGAACTCCCGTCCACCAGTTGGCAAGCGAGAACGTTACCACTGCACCAGCGAGCGTGTGTGTGTGTGTGTGTGTGTGTGTGTGTGTGTGTGTGTGTGTGTGATATACAGTACCTTGCTATATCAGTGTTTACTTTAAAATAATAATCTTTTTTCTGACATTGGATCCTGTACAAATCTCTGTCTATTTGTCTCTCTCTCTTTCTCTCTCTCTCTCTGTACTCACTTTACTCTTGTTGTTGATTTGGTGGAAGTCCTGCTCCAACACAGCCCTGAGGTTGTCTGGTAGGGGTAAAGGAAACTGTCTCTCCATCATTTCCTCATCGCTGGTCATTTCCCCTGCCTCTCCATCTTCTACATCCTCCTCCTCCCCTCCAATACTGCTGCTCCGCCCTCCTGCTCCACGTCCTTCCCATCCTTGCTCCTCTCCTTCTTCCTCTTCCTCCTCCTCCTCCTCCTCCTCCTCCTCCTCCTCCTCTTCCTCCTCCTCCTCCTCCTCTTCTTCTTCTGTTGTGCCCGTCTGAGAGAAATCATAAGTGAGATGAAGTGTAAACACAAATGGAAATATATCAGACTACAGTATTTAGAGGTTGAAAAGCAGACATGACTGCTTAGAGACTGCAAGTATAAACAGCAGTTGAAGTACATCTCACTGCTGAAAGACTGAAAAAACATAAATGACTGTTTAGAGCAGCGTTTCCCAACCTGGGGGGGCGTTTGAGATTGCTAAGGGGGGCGTGGGGTAATCAAAGTTCAACATAGGGCTAGGTCATTCAAATGCATACAAGGTACTCCCAAAGATATGTATGAAATAGAAACTTTGATGGGAAAACTTCACAATCATCATTTTGATCAAACACATGTAGTGTTGCCATCTAGCATCTTAGGCGTCCATATGGAACAGATAAACATCGTTGTTTAGGCGTCAGAGGTGTGGGGGGGGGCATCATGAATGCAGTTCTGACCAAAGGGGGGGTGCAGTGCTAAAAAGGTTGGGAACCTCTGGTTTAGAGGTTGTTGCTGCTGTTGTCCTGCCCAAGTCTGTCTCATCAAGCAAACCCATCAACTGTGGGCAAGCAACCACCCCTAAAGGGTCGTCTTGTGCAGTGAACCGATGTTCCCATGTGGCTGATGGCGCCTCACCACAGGGAGACACAAGGATTAGTGTACAGGTTTGATTCTTGGTTAGACACCACATGTTTCTCCATCCAGCTAACAGGGCACCATAGATGGCTCTATGTCACCCCATTATTTGGCTACAGTATAAGGTTATGATCCAGTACTGTACATGGTTTCTTGAGTTACAGGAAACCAGTGTAAAGCCACCTAAAGTGGAAAGATAAGTAACAAATAGTGACAGGAAGGATGCAAGAAAAAAGAAGAGACAAGGACAAACACAGAAAAGAATGAAAGACATGAAGAAGTAGGGAGCATTGTATCAAGTGAGTGGATGATGGCTGCCCCCCCTACCACCTATTGTTCAGAGGTTGCAAGTGTAAACAGCAATTGAATTGTATTTGACTGTTTAGAAACTGAAAGAAACAACAGCTGTGAAACATGTCTGACTGCTGAAGAGATGAAAGTATGAACTGAAGTGAAAGAATATATGACTGCTGAGAGGTGAAAAACAGAATGACTACCGAGTATTAGACTCATCCTGTATGAAGAGAACACTAAAAAAAAAAAAAAAAAAAAAAAAAATGTGTAGATGGGTAGGCCTGCGAGGTGGAACCAGGATTCTCAAGGCTTGAAGAATGTGTGAATGACTGTGTGGTTCCTTTCACTGCGTATACTGCTGAGAATTCGTCCACTGCAGTACTTTTTCTTTCCCTGTTTCTGGATTCCACATCATCTCATCTTTACAAGAGAAAATGGGGCAGGATGATGATGATGATGATGATTATGATGATGATGAGTGTGACAATGATGGTGATGATGACGATAATGATGACTAAGAATGAAAGTCCACCTCATGGGTGAAATGTTAAAAACACAATGGAATCACCATAAAAACATTACCAACTTGAAAGCTGATATCTGATTCTTGAGAAAGGAATGGAAGGAAAAAGAAAGTCAGAATGAAGTATAATAGGTGAAAATGAAAACAGATATGTAATGTACAGTATGTGGAGCCAATAAAGGTTAAAAGAAGGGGAAGAGTGTCATATTGTTTAAAAAGGCCCCAACATACTTGCATGCATCAGCCTTGGTCACCTAATGGCGGCTCTCCACACTACTCAATCTCTGGCAGCCTCCCTATTCAATCCCTTATAACTGAGGTCATATACTATGCCCTCAACCCAGATCTTTTTTGGTCTGCCTCTCACAACCCTACCCCTAACATTCACACTTCTCACCTTCTGCACCCAACCGTCATCTTTCTTCCTCTCAACATGCTTAAACCACCTCAATCTGCCCCTCCTCATCACAAAACCAATACCTTCAAGTCCTATCCTTCTCCTCAACTCTTCAATCACAATCCTAGCCTCGCATTCCAAGGACGCACATCAATCTAATCCATCTAATCAGAAGGGCAAGTCGTAGAGAATTAGCAAAACAACAGTGGAAGAAATCTGACGCTTGAATGGCTGAAAACATATCTGGGTCTGGATTCACAAACTGATATTTTTTATCCTCGCAAAGTTTAATAATTTCCATGAGACACTCGAGGCCAGTGCTGAATCTTCCCATCTCTCTCTCTCTCTCTCTTTTCTTTTTGTAAAAGTAACAGTTACTGGGGAAAAAATGTCATAATTTATTTAGTTTTGTAAGAAGGAAAAGGAAATGGTAAGTAAAATCTCCCCAAGCCTCTAGTTCTTTCAGGAAAAACAAATCTAGGTCACAAGAGGGAATCAATTACACATATGTTCAAGATCTGACTGACTTGGGAGCCTACCAGGGATTGAGCAGAGTGGACAGCCACCATTAAGTGACCAAGGCCAGTGAATGCCAGTAAGTTGGAGCCTTTAAAAATGATATGAATGATACAATACAAATCCTACCCCTGACTGCTGGAGGGCTATAGGCGAATATATGACCAAGGACTCATGGCATTATTACAGACCTGTGAGCTGGTGTCTGACTCGTGGCGTCGTTGTCGCTCCTGCCTCTCCTTCTCCATGGTCTCACGGATGGTCTCAGAAAGTCGACGCTTCCTCTTTCTTTCTTTGCTGTGGCCACATAATTGATTCTTTCAACATGATGACATTTTATATTATGTTCTTGTTATCAACATACATCATTCAGCTTGGGGTTGTGGCTCATATTCTCGCAGATCAAGGAAGTTCCCTCACACCTCTTCCTTAGTGATTCATTTTTGGATATGGCTGGTTAATATCCTTTTGTATGTTATTTATGCAGACTATGGCGATATTTCAAGGATTTATGTAACACATAAGACAGTAAGGTTTAACAAACAATATATATCACTGAGAAAAAGGTGTTAGAGTGCTCCATATATAACACTTCACTTTCACTCCACTGGGTGTGGGGTGGCTGTTAGTCTTTGAGTTATTTTTACGGGGAGGGGCACTAACCCTCCGCCAGCCCACTTGCTGACACATAGGGAATAATCAGTATCTACCCTGCATTATTTATTCATTCCCTACTTCAAATGTCACAACTGAGCCCACACCAGCCAAATAAGCCATCCCAAAACATTTAACTTACTGCACTGCAAGTTTCTAGTGGAGAGCCATTTACAGATCACCCTCTTGTAGTCTGTTCTTGATAACTCCATGCTATTATCAGCTTTGGAAAGACATCTACTGGTGAACAGGGTAAATGAAGGCTTTATCTATCCTCCCTATCCATGTTTTTCACTCCTCCCATGGTTAATAAAATCCTCCAAAGGCAGCAATACTATACCCATTTCACTCTAACTTGGCCTAAAATTGCCATCTCTCCATCTAGAAAAAGGAGTTGTAACAAGAGATGAATAGCAGATATGATGCTAGTCACAAACTGCTAAACGAAGGATGCTAAGCTGTCGTATTGCCTTTCTCTATCATTAAACTATGTGAAATAAGCCTCAAAAGGGCAAAAATCTGGGCCAAGTTAGTGTGAAAAGAGCATACAGTGAGGAATACTGTACGTCCCTGGAGCTGAGTGATTAATTTCTCCACTACAAGAGTCCTCCCTTAAGTACTGCTGCTGACTTAAAAGCACTAGAGTGTTGCTATAGTTCTTTCACCTTAACTTGGCCCAGATTTCTGTCATTTTGTAGCTTAACTTACATCTCAGTTGCAGAAAAAGGGACAATATTGCAGCTCTATATCTAGCACTTCTTTGTGACTTGCATCATATTCCAAAGTCAATCTATTGTCACAACTCAGCATTCAAGAGGGGAAGAAGAAAATTTTAGGCCATGTTAAAGTAAAATGAGTATAGCAACAAGAACAAGAGATATCATATAAAAAAATACATAATCCAAAATTGCTATCTACATACAATATCAAATTCAGTTGCATGATTGTGAGCAGAAATGTAGTAAGTCAAACACAATACAGAGTACGTCAACTGAACTTACAACAAGGGTCCTCCTATGAGTACGCGATTAGATTTCATAGACCTGTAAAAAAGAACACAAGATTTATACTTAACAAGATATAAACTGTATCTCTATGCTAAGTAAATAATCTGTATGTTTTAAAAAGTCTTACACAAATTATGACTGTTGAATGACATATGCTAACTGTCTTTGCATATCTAATTTCAAGTTAATACGTATTTAAGGAAGTGAATAACTGATGGAGAGCGAGAGACTGACGAGGAGAGTGTATGTGGGTGAGGTGGAAGGGGGGAGAGGGAGGGGGAGGCCAAGGATGAAATGGAGGGATGGAGTGGAGAGATATATGAGAGAGGTGTGAGCTGGGAGCAGGGTAGTGGAATGGCAGGGGACAGGGTGACGTGGAGGCAATTTGTTTGTGGCCACCCCTTACGGGATTAAGGAGTCTGGCAATAGACAGAGATAGATAGAATAACTGTGGTGCTGATGTGATTGCAAGGGTTATGAGAAATACTTTGACACGGTTTGGTCCCATGCAGAGGATGGAAAATAAGAGACTGAATAGAAGAGTGTATGTGAGTAAGGTGGAGAGGGAGACCAAGGATGAGGTGGAGAGGATGAAAAATGAAAAACTGACTAGAAGAGTGTATGTGAGTGAGGTGGCGAGGGAAAGGAGATAGGGGAGACCAAGGAAGAGATGGAGGGCTGGAGCTGAGAGATATGAGAAGCTGTGAGTTTGAGGAAAGGCAGCCAAATGAAAGAGGACAGGATGACGTGGAGGCGATTTATTTGTGGCCACGTTTTATGGGATTAAGGACCTGTCAACAAATAAACAGAGAGGAATATGGATAGAGATAAACAGATAGATAGTAGACAAAAAGATATAGACAGAATGAGAACAAATGTAAAACTAGTAACAGTAGGTGAATAGCTGGAGAGTGGGGAATCCAGCAGGCAGGAACTGAGGCAGAAAGAATGGTAAGAGATAAAGGGTTGAGGAGTTAGGCAGGTGGGTGGTGTGGTAGACTGAAGTAAGGTGGGTGAAAAGTATGGTATAGAGGGAGGTATGGGTGGGGTAGCTGGGGAGGTGGGAGTAAGGCCGGTCAAGATATGGTGGGTTTGATGAGACAAGTGAGGATGGTAGTAGCAGTAGTAGTAGTAGTAGTAGTAGTAGTAGTTGTAGAAGTAGTAGTAGATTCAACTCAATAATGAACCTGGTAGACTGCAAGGTTATGCTGCCCTTCTCCTGCACTCCACCATCCTCCTTTTCAGAGGTAGGGAAGTACTGTAGTTGACAGATGTTTATATAACCAGTCAGATGAGCTGCCCAGTTATATCAGTGTCACCACATGTAGGTAGGAATAGGTAGGGTATAGGTAAAGCAGGAAAGAATGAGGCAAGAATGCAGGAGCAGGTAAATTATGGGTAAGGCAGGAGTAGGTAAGGTATGGGTAAGGCATGAAGGCAAGAGTAGGTAAGGTATAAGTGAGTCAGGAAGACAAGAGCAGGTAAGATATGGGTAAGGCAGGAAGGGAGGAGTAGGTAAGGTACAGGTAAGAGAGGCAGGGTGGGGCAACAGAGGAACGTACAGCTTAATCTGGGCGCGGTCAGCTAGTTGGCGCTGAAGATCTCTGTTCTCGTCAGTATCCTTGAGCACAAAGTCTTCTGACACACAGCGATCCCAGGAGGCGTTCCAACCCTGCAATTACATTCCTTTATTATATATACTATTTTTTGTAACTTCACATAAAATTCAAAAACTAATCCCACTAGTACTATCACACAGTCCTGAACAAGACAGCACTAGCATACACCATATTTAATAAGGACTGTGAATATAGGTACTGAAGTGGTGACATGTGTGGGTCTGAGACACAAAGGACTACTCAGGCATCAGGAAACAGGCAGCCCAGTTTTTGCTCACAGGAGGATGTATCTGTACTGAATAAATGAAGAAATAAATAAATAAATAAACAGTAAATAATAATATGTTGTCATAATAATCCCAGATAAAACATTTCTACTATGCTTATAAATAATACTTTTTTTCTCCACAATCATACATCAACTGCATTACCAAAGTGTCAATTGGCCAAATCTAAGAATGAATTAATTAATCCCTCCACTGAAAGAGATTTATTGCACTAAATAAAATTATCTGGCAGTAGCGAAAATGAAATAAAAGGGATTACTGACAAATACTGTATTTTGACTCCACTACAGTAAAACCTCCCAAATCTGAACATTCAATTACCAAAAACCTGCACTTTCCCAAATATTCTTCCATGCAGTAGGAGGCTGTTGGTATCACCATCATCATCATCATCATCATCATCATCATCTTCACCATAGAATCCTGTGTTGCCCCATGAGGAGCGTAGGAGCCCGGGGCTATCTGTCCTCAAACAATCAATGTATATTTGAAGACAATTTTTTCCTGCATGTGTGGGAGGAGGACGGAGAACATCAAACAGATATGTCAGGAAAGGCAATACAAGGCACTTCATTGCATTCACTCTTCACAATACTGTAGGCTACTTTTTACAAGAAATTTTCTCATAATTATCATGATGATTCTACTTTCCAAATTACTGTATTCCATCTTTCATAAAGCCTTTGCAACCACGCATTTCAGATTTGAGAGTTTGTACTTAGTTGAAAAAAGAGTCAGGCAGCATAAAGAAAAAGTGAGAAAAGACAGCATGATATTGAGGGAGTTGAGGTGAATGTTTCTTAACCCCTTCACTCTAAATAATCTCCACTGAAGTAATAAAGAATAGTTCAGCAGTGGAGTAAGTCAAGTATAAGAAACGTCACATCACACAAATAAGGGTTATATTCTAAGTAGCTTTGCAGTTTTCACCCCAACCCTTCCTTGGCAATTTATTTTGCATATTACACCTTAATATCCTTTTGCATGTAACTGACAGACTGACTACAGGAGTGTGATTGAGGAGGAAAAGGGGGCGACCAAGGATGAAATGGAGTGATGGAGTGGAGAGATATATGAAGGAGAGGGTGTGAGTTGGAGGGAGGGTAGCCAAATGGCAGAGGACAGGGTGACATGAATGCAATTTGTTTGTGGCCTCCCCTTACAGGATTAAGGCATCTGGTAATAGATAAACAGACACACAGACACATAAACAGACAGATACATGTTACTGATGCTTGTCACCCCTTACAGGATTAAGGCATCTCACCATAAACAGACAGATAGACAGATGTTACTGATGTACTGCATGTTACTAGTGAAATGATACAAATAAGATACAAGAATACGTTAAGGTGTAATATGCAAAACAAATAACTATGAATGAGGTGCTATTAAGCCTACTGCACTTACAATAAGGCCTAAAAAAAAAATAATAAAAAATACAACTGACGCTCACCTGGAAGTGAATGAGGTACTCGACTTGTTTGCGGCCCTTGCCATCCTTGTTATACACCACCTCCAGCACCTTTGAATCATACAGCACCTTGGCCTTGGTGGGGTCTGGCTCGTAGCACAGGACTCGCTCACCCTCACTGAATTTGACTCGCACCCCTCGCGTTGATACCATCCTCACCCCAACCACACTGAAAGGGAAACTCACATATATCTCTTTTTACCCTAATGTGGACCACTGTTTTCTTTTTGCCCTAACCTGGACCTAGTTTTTGTTCTCTTGCTGCATATTTCATGTAGTTCAGTGGCAGAATAAGGCAGTATTACAGCTCTACATCCACTCTACAGCACTTTCTTTTTACTAGCTTCATATTCTATTACTGTTACAACTCAGTATTCAAGATTGAGAGAAGGTAATTTTGGTCCAAGTTAGAGTAAAAACAGTGTAGTTGTATTATTGAACCCTGCACTTCTATGGTGAGGCTAGAGAGATGCCATAAACACTGCGATGCTGATATAAGCAGTACATATGTCCCTCAACTACTTTTCTATCCCCTAAAAAGAGGATGGTTAACTGCAGGAGAATTTAAATGAGCCTGGAGACAGAACAGCGACAATTCTTATAGAAGTGTAATTGAATCCTTCATTATTATCACTGCATTATTAAACCTTTCTTTCCATACAAGAGTCATGAAAGTTGACACACTGACAAATCAGCTGTAGAGGTTGCAATGGAACTCTACTACTACAGGTCATTTCTTTCCACTCAGTTGCTGTGGGCATTATAGTAAAAAATATATATATATATATATATATATATTGGCACAAACCATGACTTATAACAACCACTTACTGTAGAAAATGGGTTCACAAGAGGTTCAGGTACATTTGGGAGGATAATCAAAGCCTAATCTAGGAACAACTTTTCCCCCTAAACAATTACATATTATGAGTCAATAAAATCACAATAATAATATAATGCAATACAACACGTTAGTTTATATTTTAATATGTATTTCTGTACTCTGTTCAGTTCAACTTGGCCTTCCCTACAGCTACCAGAAAAAGTTTGGAAGTAATTAACTGGTTTGGAATTTGGTTTAGCTTGCAGTCCATAGAAAATATCAGCTGTACCATGGCAATCTCAAAATGGGCATGCCTCATGAGGAAACATGGCATCATTTTTAGATTAGATTAGATTAGAATGCCATCATCTCTCCATTTTGAAAGTTAAGCTGCAACAAGAGATTACAACCAGAATATAGTTCTAGTCATGAGAAAGTGCTGTGGAAAAAATTTATAACCACAGTACTTATTCTGCCACTAAGTTAGGGGAAAGGCACTGAATGAAGAGGATGGAAAATCTTTCTGATAAGTTAAAAAGAACACACTCTACCTAGCAATACAGGATTGTACAGGGAAACTATGGGAACATTCAGCTGCAACCAAAGACTCTATACATGAGCGTGGAAGGTTGCATGAAATAATAATGTGCCAAATGTACACACACACACACACACACACACACACACACACACACACACACACACACACACACATGCACACACACACACATACACACACACACACACATACAAAAGCCTCCCATTGTTTTTTTTGTTTTTACCTTGTTTTTTTCCCGTCTTATCTTAGCCATGACACATTACTGAAATGCAAAGTGGTCATGTTTACATGCTTTATTTTCCTGAATGACTAGAAGAATGAGACAGTGGTGGAGGGAGACAGGAAGAGGGGGAAACCAGGGATGAAATGGAGGGATGGAGCAGAAAGAGATATATGAGGGAGGGGAGGTGCAAGTTGGAGAAGGGGCAGCCTAATGGCAGAGCATATAGCAACATGGAGGCAATTTGTTTGTGGCCTACCCATACAGGATTAGGGCATCTAGCAACAGTCAGATAGAAATACTTTCCTCCCCCTCTCCAGTAGGATATATCATGAGGTGACATTGGTGTTCTGGTTTGGGGGATGCTGAATGTCATGTTCTTCGGCACACCAAGCAGTGTGATCTATACCTGTACTCTAACAGTTTGACTCTAACTTGGCCTGCTGGTAAGTGGTGGCAAACTTCATCCATTCACTTGATGTAGTGCTGCCAACCTCTTCCTTCCCTCTTCTCATTCTATCTCTGCATCTGACCTCCTCTCTTCCTATTTCTTGCTGTCCCAACTGTCACTTTTTATTATTTTTCTTTCCACATCAGGTGGCTCTACA
This sequence comes from Coenobita brevimanus, assembly GCF_032717465.1. Classification (NCBI taxonomy): domain Eukaryota; kingdom Metazoa; phylum Arthropoda; class Malacostraca; order Decapoda; family Coenobitidae; genus Coenobita; species Coenobita brevimanus. Next base: position 12,512,642 of record NC_137036.1, read on the forward strand.
CTGAGTGACAGGCCTAATGGTTTCCTGTAACCCTGGAAACCATTTACTGTGCAGAGCAGTAACCATGTAACCAAATCTGAGGGTGAAGTGGAGCCTGCTACAGTGCTACTATAACTGGGTGGAGATGCAAATGCAGTGTCCATCCAGGAACAAAAGCTCCACACTCTTCTCTATGCCTCACTGTTGTGAGGTGCTGTTAGCCACAAGGGGTTATTGGTTTCCTGCATGGGACAACCCAACCTGTAGGGGTGGTTGCTTTCCTGTGGTTGACAGATCTGGTCAGCCACACAGACTGACGGTGATCAACAACACCATCAACATTAACATGGCCAAAAACTGACATCCCTCCCCCTTGAATTCTGAGTTGAAACAAAAGATTAATACAGAACTGTCTTTTTCTGTTTCTGACCTATGCGAACTAAACTGTAAAAGAACATAAATCTGGGCCAAGTTAGTATAAAAGATGTATAGCCAACTATGTTCTAATACTTAGACTCAGTTAGGTTCTGAACTAATCTAGCCTACTGTCTTACTATGTGTATAACTAAAATTAATCATACTACAATACTTCACGAAGAAGAACATGGTGTCTTACAGGTTACAGGAGGGAAAGTTAGACCTCATAGTCTGTTTGGTACCCAAATCCAGTTTCTTGCTATAACATATCAAGGACTGCCTTAAATCCTCCTACAGTCTTCTGTTCTATGATGTGGTCAGGGAAACTGTTCCAACAACTTATTACTCTTTGACTTAGGAAGGATTTCCAAATGCCAAGCTTGAAATGGATTTTCATATCATTCATATGATCTATTAAAGGCTCCAACATCCATGAGTTAGCCTTGGTCACCTAATGGTGGCTCTCCACACTGCCTGATCTCTAACAGCCTCCCTTTCTAGTCATTTATTCCTGAGGTTACACTCTATGACTCTGCTCCAGGTCTTTTTAGGTTTGTCTCAAGCAACCCTGCCTCCGACATCCAGATTTCTCATCCTCTGCACCCAATTGTCATCCTCCACACTCTCAACATACCCAAACCATCTCAATCTACCCCTCCTCACCAAAACACCCATACTATAAACTCCGGTCCTATCCTTCCTCTCAACTCATCAATCATAATCCCAGCCCCCCCAGGTCTCACATTCAAGGATGGACTACACATTCACCTAATCATTGTCATTTCTGAATGTTTGTGCTGAAGAATATCCTCTTCCTTTACTGCCCAGGTCTCACTACCATACAGCATTACACTCTGCATAATTTAAATCTGTGCCCTCTTAAGCCTAAACTTTCACTCCTCTTGAAGAAGTCATGGCATCTTACTCCTTCCATGCCCTTAACAATCTTGAAAGCTTCAGGGAAAACTCCACATTCTCTTCTCTTTGTTAATGACAATAATTTTAACCCCTTAGCCTCTCCCGATAGTGTAAAAGCAACAAAAAATGGTTTGGCCCGGGGATAATCTTACTAACCGTAGCTTGAACTGTTTTATGGCACTTAATGTGTTTGATACGTGACAGGAAAAGAATTATACGTCTTAATGTGATGGGAGGAAGCAATGCAATTAAAGAATAATAATTCTTGGCATCACTAAAACCTGAATAATGTAAGACTACAAAACACACACACACACACACACACTTATAATCCCAATCAGGTCTTTTTCCATTTTTACCAAACTTGATTACATGACACTTGTCCACATTGAATTCCATTTGCCATGTACTACTCCATTCATGAAGTTTATTTAATTCTTCTTGTAGCTCTTTACAAGAGTCTGTGTTAGTAATTCTCCTTTGTATTTTTGCATCATCTGCAAACATATTCAGATAGCTCTCATTTCCAATGATATAAACAGTAACACTGGAAATGAGAGCTATCTGAATATGTTTGCAGATGATGCAAAAATACAAAGGAGAATTACTAACACAGACTCTTGTAAAGAGCTACAAGAAGAATTAAATAAACTTCATGAATGGAGTAGTACATGGCAAATGGAATTCAATGTGGACAAGTGTCATGTAATCAAGTTTGGTAAAAGTGGAAAAAGACCTGATTGGGATTATAAGTTAGGAAATAAAACCCTATACACATCAGAAAGAGAGAAAGACCTAGGTGTGATTATCAATAACAGACTATCTCCGGCTGACCACATCTGTGAGAAGGTACGAAACATGTATACACTGCTTGCAAATATGAGAATAGCATTCACATACATAAATGAAGACATGCTAAGAAGGATAATAACATCATTCATCAGACCAACCCTGGAATATGCATCAGTAGTCTGGAGTCCTCATCTCAAAAAGCACATAGACAAGATTGAAAAAGTTCAAAGGGCCGCTACAAGATGGATACCAAGCTTAAGGGACCTAAGCTACGAAGAAAGACTAAATAAACTGAATCTACCAACACTACAGGAGAGAAGGAAAAGAGGTGACATGATAATGCTATATAAATGCATATCAGGAAAGGAGAAAATAGACATAAATGATTACTTAACATATGGAGAAGCATCAGCAAGAGGACACTGCAAAAAACTGCATAAGAAGAGAGGTGATAAAGACGTAAGGAAATTCAGTTTCCCAAACAGAGCAATTGATCAATGGAATGCACTACCGAATGAAATAGTGTGTGCCAAAACAATTCACAAATTTAAGGATATGTACGATAAATATGGTTTAAGACACGGGACAGTACGAGCTTGACTCATTCCTGTAAAGATACAATTAGGTAAGAACAATTAGGTAAGGTAAGAACACACACACAGCATAATACAAGATGCATTATTTTGCACATTTGCCACTGTTGTATTATACTTCCTTCATATATTAAGTTTTTGTATGCTTGAATAATCATTAATCACTGTTTCTATCCCTCCAGTCAAACACATCTCTCCTAAACTGAAAACAATGTCAGAGATATGCAGTTAGAATAATAATTAAATACTGGCCCTCAGAATGACAGAATTATCACTACCAACTGCACACTTCCCAGCCCAAAAGCTCACCAATATCTCATTAATCTGGAAAACAATGGCTTTTGACTCTGGCCGAGCTGGCTTTTGAAAACTTGCTGTTGCTGAGAAAATTGGTTGCTACGGTTAATTATGATCAAGGAATTTACCATAAACTTGTCTACAAATCCGTGCATCCTATATCTCTACGTGTCTGCTGGAATGTGTGCTACCGACCATATAATTAAGAAGTAGTAAGGATAAATATAAGAAAGATAACCTGCCCTTAAAACAAACCTGAGGAAGTGTGTTTACGGTCCTCCCGGGGTGCCACCCGGGACCCACCTTACATCAATTACCACTTACCGTTATTTTGTCACATCTACAGGAAATTTTTAATCAGTAGGGAAAGGGTATTATTCTTGTCTCATTTATCTCTTTATAAATCGCCCAATTGTACTACCTGGGCGGTATTTATGTCATTTAATTGTCCACCTAGTGGTATTTTGCAACGACATTATTTATTGTTGAGTTGTCGAAGGATAGGCTACAAATACTCAAATTAACTAAAATCAACACAAAACATACAATTAACTAAAACCACAAAAAACTGGAGTAAAAACAAAAACACAAAATACTTGAAAGTAGTCATAGCAGTATAAATGTATTTGTTAAAACACAAAACACTTGAAATTAACTAATAATAACACAAAAACCTGACAGCAATACTTGAAATCAAAGGTAAAGCTAAAGGTAGAGGCAGACGCCATGAGGCGCTTATCCGCTGTGCTCATCTTCGTAACTTAGGCCCTTGAGCCTATTACAGGTTTTTAACCCAATATCCAGGGATACAAGGCCACTGAATGTTATCCAAAGTGCCTACAAACCTATTAAGGATGGGTGGACATCTGAGTCGAGTGACGTCAGCTGCCCGCACCAGGACTGACTGAAATGTTTATTGTAAAGATACTCGTATACCGAGATGATGAGTAGATTATACTACAAAAGGAATCGATCGAACCCTGGCGTTAACGGGCCGACAGCTTCGCAGTCAGCGACGCTGATTACTCAGCCTCCGCGGCGGTAAAATATTTGCAATTTCTCTAAAAAGATGGAAAAAAAAAAAAATGAAATAGTACTCATGTAGATCTGGGGGGGAAATAACTGGTCCGAACCCCTTATACCATGAAGCAATTTCATTTATTTTAGGAGGGGTCTCATAATAAATGTTTATTGTTGTAAAAGTGTACAGAGCACAATACAACAAAAGAAACCGGTGGGTCTTGCCACATAAATAAATACAGCCGAAGTTACTTGGCCGAATAGTCCCTGTAAAACGTTTGGTGTGCTGAACGTTTACGACTGTCAGCTGTTCCGTGGCCAGTGTGTAAACAAAGGCAGAGGTGAATGGTGTTCGAGAAATTTCCATCTTTCCACTGAACCCACCGCTCTTCAAGCACAGCCAAGATGTCTTACATGCTTCAGCATCTACACAATGGCTGGCAGGTGGACCAAGCAATATTAAGTGAAGAAGATAGAGTCGTGGTACGTAACATTTGAAGAGTACATTTGAATTATTTGTTGACCTAATTTTGACATATTTTTGGGTGCATGTGACTGAGGATGAGGAAGTGAATGTGGAGGGATGGAATGGAGAGTTATGTAAGGGAGGGATGTGTGAGTTGCAGGGAGGGCAGCCAAATGGCACAGAGCTACTTGGAAGCAGTTTGTTTGTGGCCACCCCATAACTACGGGGATTAAGGTGACTGGAAATAGATATACTTTGGATTGCTGTGCTGCCACTTTTTGTTTTTTAATCCTCATGTTGTTGGTGTTTGAAAATGTCAGAAATTTTTAGTTTGGTCTTCATGAAACTATCAGAAAAATAACTTAAATACCATAATTAGCCAGCCTTATTGAGGAAGTTTAGTTGGATTACCATATTTATATATTACTTTCCAGTCTCCAAGCAATTGCTTTAAGCTTTACTTTTATTAACGTGTGGGAATTAGGAAACCCAACTTGACTTAATCTAACGTGATGTAGCTTATTGGTAGTTATAGATGCCCTTGCAGGTTTTTAATAGAAATCCATCGAAAAATGTCAGTTTGTGCATTTGAACCATTGAATATGGGGATTTCCCTTTGACAGTTGATATAGCTCACATTGTACTTTTTCTCTTTGAAATGTGCTCACAAATGACAGTTAATTTTCTTTGAAATATTACTTCAAATGGAAGAGTATTTGTTTTTCTGCTAGTGATACAGAATGGCATGTTGCTCCACATTTGAAGTAATATGATGTATGATAGACAGTTATGTTTTAGGTTAACCCTTGCTGAGCTACAGACCTCATATGAGGCATAATGAATGTCTGCACAGGCCATGCTGCAAGCCTTATTTGAGGCTCAGTACACATTTAATATAAGACTGTGGCTTAGAGGAGGTAAACTACCATACAAATAATCAGCACAACAGAGCATAAGCTCCGTGGGTTAGGTTAGGGTAGATTTGTTTAGGTGTTAAGCTATGCAAACGAAGCCTGTTCTAAACCTAAACCAACCTATAGAATATGATTGGGTAATGTACCGGTACACGGAATTAATATGCCAGTTGTAAAAACATGAAACGTGGCTCCATACTATAGAATTTACTCATTAGTTTTGTGTGTTTTTATCAGCTTATCTTATAGTACCGTACTGTATAAACATAAGTGAAGATGATGGTATACAGTTTATACCAATATAACCAATATTTGGGGGCAAATAAAATCCATGGAAATGCTTTTCATTGTGTGCACCAGTAGGGGCTGCCCTTGCTCTATTCTCTCTGATCATGTCCTTGAAACTTACTGAAAACTTACAATACCCAAGAGTGTTGGAAAAAAAAAAAAAGGAAAACCTCAACACATGACGAGATAATACACTGGCTTGAGACAAATGATATACACAAGAAATACGGTAACATAAAGAAAATGAGAAAGTATACAAAACAATCTGGAAATAAAATGCAGATAGCAACACTTGACTGAAAAGCTGGGTATGCTGATGCCCTGATAATATAACTTTAAAGTAATTCTTTTGTTTTGTTTCATGTCGCTTATAAAGGCTCCAGCATGCTTGCATGCATCATCCTTGGTCACCTAATAGCAGCTTTCCACACTGCTTGATCTCTGTGAGCCTGTCAGTTCAGTCCCTTATCCTTGAGGCCACACTCTGTGACTTCGTACGAGGTGTTTTCAGCCTGCCTTTTACAACCCTACCCTCAACATCCACACCTCTCACCCTGCACACCCACTCATCATCCTCTCTACATGCCTAGGCCATTACAGTCTACTCTTTCTTATCATAACTCTCAAGTCTCATGCTACCTTTCAACTCTTCATTCACAGTTCTAACCCCCCTCTCCTCTGCCTGTCATCCAAGGACAGACTGCACATCAGCCACATCATTATCACCTCTGTACATTTGAGCCTACCGCGTTGAGTATGCCGCTTCCCGTCCGATCAGCGAAGTTAAGCAACGTTGGGTCTGGTTAGTACTTGAATGGGTGACCGCCTGGGAACACCAGATGCTGTTGGCATCCCTACGTGTCAAGTGGGGTTGGTGGAGGATTAGTGCCCCTCCCTGTAAAACAATTAACTCTAAGCCATTGGCCACCCCGTCTGGGATACATGGCATCTGGCAATGAATGAATGAATGAACATTTGAGCCTGTGAGTATCCTCTTCCTTTACTGCCTAAGTCCCACTACCATAAAGCATACTGCATACTCTTAACACATACTCTATACAAGGACATCTTAGCATGGAAGGAGAGCCTTCTCAGTGTCAGGAGAGGCAAAAGCTCCTTAAACTTCTTCCAACCAATCATTACTCTTGCCTCTGACCTAGCTTCAGTGCCGCCTTCAAAACATATTATGCACCCAAAAGAACAAAACTCCTCACCTAAACAGACTCTCCAACAGGGTCAGTCCTTTCCCGCCATTCTGCCTGTGCATGCTGTCCCCTACCTACTATACACACACACGAAATCACCATTATTTTGCAGCCTACCTCTAATACCAGTGCATCTCTTTTGCACCCACTTTCCACAAACAACCATTAGACGTGATCAGCCATATCTTGCGTATTCCTCAAGGATGCAAATTCTACAACAAACTATACCAGAGAGGTTAAGAGATTCAAAACCTACACCTACAACACAAACATTAAGTTTGGAACTTGCCTTGCATATATACATTGCTTTTATTACAGACGAATCTCAGAACAGCCTACAAGTTCACACTGAAGCACTGCAAATCCCACCCTTAATGGAAAAAAAAAAAAACACACACACATGCAGACATATGTATTCCTATGCCTGAACGTTGTTTACATTCCACCCTTCATTTTCAGGTGATTCGGTTTGGACACGACTGGGACCCAACCTGCATGAAGATGGATGAAGTTCTGTACAACATTGCTGAGAAGGTGAAGAACTTTGCTGTCATCTACCTGGTGGACATCACTGAGGTGCCCGACTTCAACAAGATGTACGAACTTTACGACCCCTGCACCTGCATGTTTTTCTTTAGAAACAAACACATCATGATTGATCTGGGCACGGGTAATAACAACAAGATCAACTGGGCTCTGGAGGACAAGCAAGAGATGATAGATATTGTGGAAACAGTGTACCGTGGGGCCAGGAAGGGCAGAGGTTTGGTGGTATCCCCAAAAGATTATTCCACCAAATACAGATACTAAGTCGACTCAAAATGGACACTGAGGAGTGAAAAGTTTAATATTGGTTAGTGTCTTAAAAACTGACCATGGAAGTGGCCTTACAGCTTAAACATTTCTCCCTATCACTTGTTCACAGTTCACATCAGCTACACACACAAACCACTTCTTGTGGCATCACTAAGGGCTATAAACATTTGCCCTTGTCTTCCTGTACAGAATATTTAAGGTGTGAAATAATACTGTAATTTTTCAGTGCATTGTGTTTTTGGCAGATGCATTTGGTTCCTCTCCGCGGATCATGCTATAAATCTGTATATATTGTACAGCCAGTGAAAGTTTGTCACCAATACATATCGGTAACTACTGTCTCATGAGATAAGCATTTTTCAACCTTCAGGTTTTTTCATTGCAATAAGCTCACAGAGACACCCACTGGATATAACTTCCCTTACATGCCAACACTCAGAAAACATGGCAAGATGCTGAGATCATTTTAATCCCTTCAGTCTGTTGATGTATATTATTAGTTTGTTTTTATGCTACTTTCATATGGTATTATTCAGCTTCGGAGACACCGGTTGTTTTGAATGGAAGATGAAGACTATACTTAACCTCTCCTGTGCCAAAGATTACTCCTAAGTAAAATATGCTGGAGACAGGAAGACAAAATGAAAAATATATCATTGGAATGAAGAGGTTAACTGGCAAAGTCAAGGCTTCAGGTAGTCATACTCCAAGGTAGTAATCTCAAATATACAGTAGTTCAGAATCAAGTGGCACCTGCCCACAGTTTTATCTGTGCTTATTTTGAAAGGTAAAGGAAGTTTGGCTGCACATGACTGTTCTGTGTATCACCTCATGTCTTAGCCTTTAAAGTTATGCATGGGTTCTCCTTTCTGCTTAATGTTTGAAGGATTTACAGTGACATACTCCTCCTCACTCACTGATCAGAAAAGTTAAATTGTGGAAATCACACAGAGATTTCTTCTCTTTCTCTGTCCAGTGGAGACACAAAACAAGAAAGTTTACCTTTCTCTTTGATCACTACTGTTGTTCTGTGGAAGTCAGGCTATCTTGGTTTAGCCTTTAAAAAACTAGGTCATGACAATATCTCTTTGCGGTGGTAGTAGTTGTTCCCTCGGCAGTCTGGCCAAACAGCTCCAAGTCCCTAAGGAAGGCCACGGCCGAGACCAGGCTTACCTACAAGGAGTGTCTGTTGTGTTGTTGGTGCAGGCACTGTGTGCAATGCAGTCTCCCATAATGTGCTTACTAGTATGGGGTGCTGTGTTGCATCCTGGACAGGCATCAGCAATGGAGTCATCCAGCCTCTTCTGAGAGTTCATCGTCTAGAATTTTGTTACTTCTGGAGGTACTGATGAGAAGCCAAGATGTTGTGGTGCTGTGCATCTTGAGTGGAGCAGCTGTAGTGTCCACCAAGGAGTCAAACTTCATATTTCCCTGCACTGCATTGTTGGAAGAAGCCTGGTCTTTACTCTGGTCAGGGGCACCAGATCTCTACATGGTGTATGTACTGTACTGTACCTGTAGGACAGCCCCATAGGAGCAGTTGCTTACCTGTGGTTGGCAAGTCTGATTGGCCAGATAGACCAGGATTAAGCAGCAACAATAACATTAGCTTACCTCAGGAGGTGGTGATGTATTTTTGTAGTAGTAGCTGTTGCAATGGAGACGAGGCATTCAGTCCCTTTGTTATTTTTATGTTTCTTACGCACATACTTTTCTTTTCTTTTTCACAGTCCTTATCACTCATTTACTGTACTATTATGACTTGAAATATTTTTGGTATAGACTAAAAAAAATGAAACACCTTAAATACGAAAATGTGATGACAGCATATGAGTAGTGCAGTACTTGTGTTGTATGGTGTAGATCTTTTAGACTTAATTTATTGAACATTTTTAAAGTTACACATTAGAAGGGAGGCCAGTTATTTACATACTTATGGTGTCCAGAATTTTCTCTCAGCATAACAGACATTTTTCCTCACAGTGCTAAGCTACACTTTGTTGTCAGCTTGTCATGTGATGCCATTATGTGATGTAATAATCTAGATTTAGCAGACAGTATTTTAGAATATTCATGTATGTCACCGGCTGTTTGGCTTTATACTGTTAATGTGGTATATACTGTCAGAATGTTTTATGACAGCTGCATTACACAAGCACCATGTGATCAAGACTACCACACTGTAATTTGGCATTTTGATAAAGTAATAATTTTTAATAAAATAATTTTATGTTGCATCTTCTACTGTCTTTATACCAAAGTAGATCTGTTTTTGTTTGATCCCTTGAATCCTGGTGATGTCCTGTTTACTACATGCTTGCTGCTACCAGATTAGTTAATTAATTTAGGGAAGGTCTCTCATATTTTAGGGGATTTACTGGGGACACATATAACTCCTCCAGTTGAAAAGTTGTACCCAAACCTGAATATAATGGGCAGATGGCAAGAGTAATAAAAAAAAAGACATTCCCAAGCCCAGTGGGTCAAATGATTCATCACAAGAATTTTGGCAAGGGCATGCAGTATCTCGGTATGGGACAAAGCTCCTGCTGAACATACCTAACATGTGCAGTCCACTGTAAAAACTTCCTTAGTATCAGAGAACCATTTTACAGTTGGAGTAGGTCATCATGTCAGTAAAAATAAAACAAAGCGAGAGAGGTGAAACATGGTTAGGGTTGCGAGAGGCAGATCAAAAAAGACCTGGGACGAGGTCATAGTGTGCATAGTGTGTAATCTCTGGGATAAGGGACTGAACAGGGAGGCTGCCAGAGACTGAACAGCATGGAAAGCTGCCACCAGTTGACCAAGGTCAATTCATGCAAGCATGCTGGAGCTTTTATAAACGAAATGAAGTTAGTGTTGGTCAAAACCTCCTCACTTTTCTCTTTCTCTTGTTTTTGGCATCATGGCCCAGAACAGAAGCCATTACCAGTAAAACAATCAGATTTTAGATTCTCCACTCAGTTAACTCCTTCATTTAGGTGATGTGTATTTTTTAGTTTATTTTTGCTATCCAGACAGCCTTATTTAGCTCAGGGGAAAGTTAGATATACGAGTAGCCTTCATTAACCCCTTCAACACAGGATTATTCCCCTAAGCTGAGTGATATCTTCTGACGGGAATGTGATGCTGAAAACGTGACGTTAGCAGAAGAGAATGCTTTGAAATGGAAGTACAGTATGACAATGAGAAGGCTTGACGATTACTGTTCAAAGAGAGAGAGAGAGAGAGAGAGTAATCAATGAAGTCACTCTGTAACTGGAAGGGAAAAGGGACAAGGGTTTTTATGGGGAGAGAGAGAGAGAAACAAATTAATACTATCATACAAGATTACACTACTCCTTTCACCTTAACTTGGCCCAGATTTTCGTCCTTTTGCAGCTTATTTCATGTGGCTCAGTGGCAGAAAATGACAATACTACGGCTCTACATCGTTTCCATAGCACTTCTTCGTGACTAGCATCACATTCTAGTGTTAATCTATTGTTACTACGGCTCTACATCCTTTCCATAGCACTTCTTCGTGACTAGCATCATATTCAAGTGTTAATCTATTGTTACTACGGCTCTACATCCTTTCCATAGCACTTCTTCGTGACTAGCATCATATTCAAGTGTTAATCTATTGTTACTACGGCTCTACATCCTTTCCATAGCACTTCTTCGTGACTAGCATCATATTCAAGTGTTAATCTATTGTTACTACGGCTCTACATCCTTTCCATAGCACTTCTTCGTGACTAGCATCATATTCAAGTGTTAATCTATTGTTACTACGGCTCTACATCCTTTCCATAGCACTTCTTCGTGACTAGCATCATATTCAAGTGTTAATCTATTGTTACTACGGCTCTACATCCTTTCCATAGCACTTCTTCGTGACTAGCATCATATTCAAGTGTTAATCTATTGTTACTACGGCTCTACATCCTTTCCATAGCACTTCTTCGTGACTAGCATCATATTCAAGTGTTAATCTATTGTTACTACGGCTCTACATCCTTTCCATAGCACTTCTTCGTGACTAGCATCATATTCTAGTGTTAATCTATTGTTACTACGGCTCTACATCCTTTCCATAGCACTTCTTCGTGACTAGCATCATATTCTAGTGTTAATCTATTGTTACTACGGCTCTACATCCTTTCCATAGCACTTCTTCGTGACTAGCATCATATTCTAGTGTTAATCTATTGTTACTACGGCTCTACATCCTTTCCATAGCACTTCTTCGTGACTAGCATCATATTCAAGTGTTAATCTATTGTTACTACGTGCTGCTGGTATTTTTAAGGCGACTTCTCGTCCTAAAAACACTATAGATGGCTGGTGAGGCGGCGGCTTAGGTTTGGGTGGAGGGTTGTGGTTCGTCGGGAATCTTGTCACCGCGTGGAGTGGTTGTGGTATGGGGCGGGCGGCGAGGAGACGTCTGACGAGTTGCAGGTCCTGGTCCATGTCCCCTGAGGGATCATAGATCGAGAAGTGCTCCCTGGCTGTGCTAGAGAGAATCCTCAGCAGGGCATTAAATGTGTGTATATCTCGGGCATTTGTAGCTGCCTCGGGATAAGCGGCGCTGACGAGGCGCCGAGCCTGGACGAATGTGTCGTCTAGGTTACCGTCGTAGGTGAGGGCGTTGAGTTGAGAGAGGGCGACAACTCTGCCTATTGATGGCGTGAAAGCCTGTCTCACGATTTGTGAGAATTGGTCCCATGTCAGTTCTGGGACGATTTTTGGTGCGACAGTGGCGATTATTTTTCCCAGGTTAGGCAATGTGACTGCAATTTTTTCTCTGTCCGAGTCGAACCCTATGTCTAGGAGGGGTTTGACCATATCTAAATACACTTCAATGTCACATTGGTCCGGGTTGAATCTCGGTAATTGGATGTGTGGTTTGGCTGCCATTGTACAAGTTTCCTTTTATCGTTCCTCCGTGCTTTTACTCGGATCCAGAACCACCGCTTGCCACCAGTGTTATGCTGGTGTTTTTAAGGCGACTTCCCGTCCTAAAAACACTAGCGACTGAAGCGGGGTCCTCTTTCTAGACCGGAAGTAAAGCACCAACAAAGGAACAGGACATAAAAACCAGGCAGTACACCTTAACACATCTATTACCTTAATTCTAACCGTTACAATACAACACAGAGTGATATTTGAGATACAGGGGAACAGGGACACAGAGTTAACATTCAGCACCACAAAATATAGTTACACTCAGTACACACTACAATGCTCATACAGGGATATCTTGAATTATATATGGTATTGTCTATGTGTCACTTTTAGGCAGGATATACACTGAACTGATCACAAAGAGGATAAACAAGATTGGGAGTCTGTAGGGGAAATAAATAAGGTAGGCTGCGGATAGCGACACTTGACACAGTCACCTGGTCACGGTGACACTCACACTCAGGCTTTTGACCGGCCCGCGCACCCTAGCCTTATGCGTTCACAGAAAGTTCTTTTACTGGGGGGACTTGGATAATTACTCTAAGGTTCATTCTCTGTCCTGCCGACACTGAGGTCTTTTGGACCATTGGTAACTGCACTGTTCTTCACTTAGTCACTGTTCACTGTTCTTTTCCCTGATTTGTTCTCGGCACAAGGGGAGTCACTATTTACCTGTATCTTCTGGGTAATGTTCACTCCGTGACAGGGGCGTGAGGGTAGAGCCCTAGGGGGACCCGGCCTGCAGAGGGCAAGGGATTACCAGCAGGGGAGCCACTGCCCGGGTCACACTCGTCGGTGAGATGCAGGGAGGCCCTCCCGTCTGGGGGCCTCGACCTGAGAGGTGGCCCTCGAGTTGGGGCCTTGTCGGTGTGGTGCAGGGAGTCCCTCCTGTCTGGGGGCCTCGACCTGAGAGGTGGCCCTCGGAACTGGGGCCGAACAGCCTGAGCAGTCGAGCCTGTCGTCTCTGGCTCTGTGGGGTGAGGGAGCCGGGATCGCCTTTGTCGGGAGCCGGTGGGTCTGGCCTGGGTGTCCTGGGACTGCGGGCACCTATGGGGAGAGGCGCCGACAGGGCTGGGCTGCGGCAGGTTCTCCTTCGGGACTCAGGCAGGAACAAGGATCTCCCAGGCGTGGGAGGTAGGTCCGATATCGGGCCTTGCCACCACTCTAGCGACACCTCCGGGGCTATATTCCCGGGTGGTGACGAAGGGCTCCCACAGGGGGAAGAGGCTGGAGAAGGACTCACGTCACTCGTGTCCTCTCTGGTACATCCTGAGGCCGGAGCATTGGGTCGCCTTACCCTGGTACGTACGTTGGCTGTGGCCGTGAGCTTACCCGGCGTACAAGGAGCAACTGAAGGGCGTACAAGGCCGCTCCTTCCCCGCCACGTATAGAGACCGTCGGCACGGTGTTGCTCCCGTAGTAGGGGACAAGCCGGAGTGAGGGGCACAGAGGCCACACTCTCTCCAGTACGTACTGAGGCTACCTTCAGGGGCTTCTCTACCCTGGTACGTGCCACGGCCGGAGCCGGATGCCTACCCGCCTTACAAGGGGCAACTGAAGGGCGTACAGGGCCGCTCCTTCCCCACCACGTATAGGGACCGTCGGCGCGGTGTTGCTCCCGTAGGAGAGAACAGCAGGAGAGGGATGCTCTGGGGCAACTCTCTCTCTGGGGTGTACTAAGGCCGGAGCCTTGGGTCGCTTTACCCTGGTACACTTTATTAGGCCGTAGCCTTGGGCCTCCTGCCCTAGAGGGTGTAACAATTGCCGTCAATACGGTGTTACTTGAGACTGAAGCTAGTTCAGTCCTACCCCTTTTCTGACGACGGTTGTCCCGCCCGCAAGGTAGTTGCCTTTCCCTGGTCACCTGGTGTTGGGGCAGTTGCGGGGAACAAGGGCCCAGGACCGTAGTGTCCTGGTGACCCTCTTGATTGGGGTCACTAACCCCACCGTTGTGTCCTCCTGGGGTTGTGGTGCGGTGGCGGCCCGGTGGTGGGGTGGGGGGTGGTGAGGTGGGAGGTCCGGCGGCAGGCACGGCGGGCATTTTAACTACGGCTCTACATCCTTTCCATAGCACTTCTTCGTGACTAGCATCATATTCTAGTGTTAATCTATTGTTACTACGGCTCTACATCCTTTCCATAGCACATCTTCGTGACTAGCATCATATTCTAGCGTTAATCTATTGTTACTACGGCTCTACATCCTTTCCATAGCACTTCTTCGTGACTAGCATCATATTCTAGTGTTAATCTATTGTTACTACGGCTCTACATCCTTTCCATAGCACTTCTTCGTGACTAGCATCATATTCTAGTGTTAATCTATTGTTACTACGGCTCTACATCCTTTCCATAGCACTTCTTCGTGACTAGCATCATATTCTAGTGTTAATCTATTGTTACTACGGCTCTACATCCTTTCCATAGCACTTCTTCGTGACTTGCATCATATTCTAGTGTTAATCTATTGTTACTACGGCTCTACATCCTTTCCATAGCACTTCTTCGTGACTAGCATCATATTCTAGTGTTAATCTATTGTTACTACGGCTCTACATCCTGTCCATAGCACTTCTTCGTGACTAGCATCATATTCTAGTGTTAATCTATTGTTACTAAGGCTCTACATCCTTTCCACAGCACATCTTCGTGACTAGCATCATATTCTAGTGTTAATCTATTGTTACTACGGCTCTACATCCTTTCCATAGCACTTCTTCGTGACTAGCATCATATTCTAGTGTTAATCTATTGTTACTACGGCTCTACATCCTTTCCACAGCACATCTTCGTGACTAGCATTCACGTTTGGAAGATGGAAATTTTAGGACAAGTTACAGGGGAAAAAAAAGTTCCCTAATTCCTTTTCCTAAGCGATTTATTTTGCTTATTACACCTTACTGTCATATTCTGTTACATAAATCCTTCCAATATCGCCCTAACACCTTTTCCTGAGCGATTTATTTTGTTTATTACATCTCATTGTCCTCTTCTGTTACGTAAATCCTTCCAATATCGCCCTAACACCTTTTCCTAAGCGATTTATTTTGCTTATTACACTTTACTGTCATACTGTTACATAAATCCTTCCAATATCGCCATACTCTGCATAAATAACGTACAAAAGGATATTCACCAGCTATACCCAAAATAAATCGCTAAGGAAGAGGTGTTAGGGAAGACCAATGTCCACTTTAGGTCATTGAGATAACCAATAGCCTCTTGAGACTATCTGACTGATTAGCACTATCTCTTATCTTCTACCTGGTGGACTGGAGGAGGAGGAGGAGGAGGAGAAAGAGGAGGAGGAGGAGGAGGAGGAGGAGGAGCTGAGTTAGTAGCAGCAGTAGTAGTAGTGAGTAGTTGGTGGTGGTGGTATTAGTAGTAGTAGTATTAGTAGTAATAATGATAATAATAATAATAGTAGTAGTAGTAGTAGTAGTAGTGAGTTGTCGGTAGTGGTGGTAGCAGTAGTAAAAGTTGTAGTAATAATAATAATAGTAGGAGGAGGAGGAGGAAGTGAGGTAGTAGTGGAAGCATTAGTAGTAGTAGTAGTGAGTACTTGGTGGTAGTAGTAGTAGTAGAAAGAGGAGGAAGAGGAAGAGAGGATGTGTGTGTGAGAGAGAGAGAGAGAGAGAGAGAGAGAGAGAGAGAGAGAGAGAGAGAGAGAATTAAACATTTGACTATATCTTTGTAAATGGTTCCTTGATTTTTTATATTATTTGAATTGTGGATATTTACATGTTTTAATATCTGACTACTTCCTGAGTTTTATTATTATTATTATTATCATTATTATTATTATTATTTTACATATTCTTCTGAAGCCTTCAGTAAAATTATACCATTCATATTTTAGTGTTGCCATCACAGTGCTGAGATTTTTAACACTGCTGTGGCAAAAAGTTGGATTAATAGAAAATCAAAATATGCCAAAACAAGAAGCGGTGCCAAGGCACAGCAAACCCGTCCCCGGCAGTCATTTTAGTGCTGACGTATAAACACAACAGGATATCTAGTCAAAGATGTCACATATCAAATTTGGAGTAAATCGGGTGAAAATTGACGATTTTATGCCCATTTGAAATTTTAGGCCCGACCCACCTGACACTGACCCCCCTACCACTAACTGGGGGTGACCCCCCTGATGTAATGAGGCATGTTATAGGACCCACCTGACACTGACCCCCCTACCGCTAACTGGGGGGTGACCCCCCTGATGTAATGAGGCATGTTATAGGACCCACCTGACACTGACCCCTAATACTGCTAACTGGGGTGACCCCTGATGTAATGAGGCATGTTATAGGACCCACCTGACACTGACCCCCCTACCACTAACTGGGGGGTGACCCCCCTGATGTAATGAGGCATGTTATAGGACCCACCTGACACTGACCCCCCTACCGCTAACTGGGGGGTGACCCCCCTAATGTAATGAGGCATGTTATAGGACCCACCTGACACTGACCCCCCTACCACTAACTGGGGGGTGACCCCCCTGATGTAATGAGGCATGTTATAGGACCCACCTGACACTGACCCCCCTACCGCTAACTGGGGGGTGACCCCCCTGATGTAATGAGGCATGTTATAGGATGCAGATTTGAAAGATGCACCTTTAGGTTTGGGTTTCATGTCAGAGTGACGAATTGGAAAGCAGTTATGGCCAAAACACGATTTTTAACAACATTTTTTTGGGCCTACAGCCTGGGCCTTGGCCCAATTTGGCCCAAAATTTAAACAGGTGATCAGAAGGTCATAGCCCATCATCCCTGTAATACTGGTCAAAATCACACCAGTAGTTTTCACGTAAAGTTGTTAACAGACAGACAGACAGACAGTCAAACAAACAAACAAACAAACCGAGTGAAACCAATACCGTTCCCCAAACCCCTCCGGGGCGAGGACGGGTAATAAAGTACAAAGTAATACCAGAGGCCCCCCCAAGTGGGGAATCACACCAGCCGCGAGCCGATACATATCTAGCACGGCTCGGAATATGACCTTAACCTTGACCTACTTTCACCAATTTCGAACTCGTAGAAGATTTTCATCCCTACTACACACCCGTAAAATTTTGTGATGATATCTTGAGCGGTTGAGAAGTTATCGTGCTAACAGACACACACACACACACACACACACACACACACACACACACACACACACACACACACACACACACACACACTGATACACGATAGACAAATTGAAAACAGCACCATCTTCGCTCTCGAGGCTGGTAATAATCTGCGTGAAATGACATAAAACTGGAGTTACGGTACCGTCGGCTGTTTGTGGTACAGGAGGCTGTGGTGGAGGGCTGTGTGGCCAGCCTCTCCAACTCCCTGATATAAACATGATAAGCGAGTCAACAGCAGCCTGAGTCAACCACCTCTCAGTTACCCTTGGGACGCCATGAGGGGTGGACTTGCGCCTGTGTTGGTGGCTGTTCTGGTAAGGCTATGTGTGTTAATCTTAGTGTTTATCATCAAGGAAATGCGACCCCCAGGGAGGTGTAATTTCTAGTAGGGCGCGGCCTCATCGGGGGCGTGAGCAATATCCAAGGGGCACGTGAGGACTTGGAGAAAAAATAGTGTGTGTGTGTGTGTGTGTGTGTGTGTGTGTGTGTGTATGGGCACGTGAGGACTTGGAGAAAAAATAGTGTGTGTGTGTGTGTGTGTGTGTGTGTGTGTGTGTGTGTGTGTGTGTGTGTGTGTGTGTGTGTGTGTGTGTGTGTGTGTGTGTGTGTGTGTGTGTGTGTCATGATAACAAAGTGGTATGCATAGTTCTGGTGTGTTTTTCTTCCTCTATGTAACACTCTCTAATATTACGCATTTCCGGAATAAGTAGGTGATAGGACAACGTTAAGGGAGGCTGGGTAGTGGATGTTTCCTTGCCTATAAGTGACTTTCCTTCAAACACAACTTAAGGAGGAAATATGTTAAGACGCTGGGGGGAACTTGAGTCTATTCTTCCTTAATATTCGTCCTTTTGCGGTTTATTTCACGTAGCTCAGTGCCAGAAACACGACTCTAAATCCTTTCCTTGGCACTTCTTCGTGACTAGCATCGTATTCTAGTGTTAATCCATTGTTACAACTGAGCATTCAAGATGAGATGGCAATTTTAGGATAAGTTACAGTTGTTGTTGTTGTTGTGGTGGTTGTGGTGGTGGTGGTGGTAGTACTGGTAGTAGTAGTAGGAGTAGTAGTAGTAGTAGTCCCAGGTACATTTAAACGTGAACCCAGTGGACTGATGGCTGAAGTTCGCCTCTCGTGCAGTCCACCATCGTCCTTTCGGGGGATAGGGAGGGAGTTGAGGAACGTTTGTATAACCAGGCAGTGGATCCGTCCAGTTATATAAGTGCCACCACGTGAAGGCTGCTACTACTACTACTACTACTACTACTACTACTACTACACAGTGACAATAATCCCTTTACACTTTGTCCCAGAATTTTTGTCCTTGTGCAGAAGGTATTACAAGTCTTCATCCTTCACAAAGCACTTCTTCGTGACTAGCATCGTATTCTAGTGTTAATCTATTGCTACAACTCGGCATTCAAGATAAGGCGAGAGGGAGGGGAAGGCCGAGGATGAGATGGAGGGATGGAGTGGAGAGGTATATGACAGAGGGGGGTGTATTGGGGGACGGAGAGTGAGAGACTAACTTGGAGTGTATGTGAGTGAGGAGGAGGGCGGAGAAGTAGGGGGAGGCCGAGGATTAGATGGAGGTATGGAGTAGAGAGATATATGAGATGGGGGGGTGTAAGTTGGGAGGATTGAGTGAGAGACTAACTAGGAGAGTGTACGAGTATGTGAGAGGCAGAGGGGGGAGAGGGAGGGGGAGACCAAGGATGACATGGAGGGATGTAGTAGGGTATCTGAGAGGGGGATGTAAGTTGGGGGGAGGGCAGTGAAATGGCAGGGGACAGGGCGACATGGAGGCGATTTATCAGTGGCCACCCCATACGGGATTAAGGCGTCTGGCAGTAGATAGATAAACAGATAGACAGATAGATAAATATGTTTTTGGTCTATCAGGTCGTGGGGGTGAGAGCAGGGGTGATTGACTGGCTGGGAGGAGAGAGACCACAAGCAGACCAACCACAAGACCAGGTAAGTCTCTCTCTCTCTCTCTCTCTCTCTAGTTTCAAAGTGCTAATTTTACCTATGAAACTGAACTGCAGAGTAATAGTTTCTTTCATCGCGTTCATATGAGATTATTTTGGCATATCGTCCTGAAATCTGTTGGGGTGCCTCTGTCTGTCTGTGGTGATTCGAATTTCCTTGAGTTTATAAGTATACGTGTCCTCAAAGAGAGTCTATTACATTGATAAGTACTTTTTAAGAGTGAGAGACTGACGAGGAGAGTGTATGTGAGTGAGGTGGAGGGGGGTAGAGGAAGGGTAATGCCGAGGATGAGATGGAGGAATGGAGAGGTGTATAAGAGAGGGGGGTGTGAGCTGGGAGAGAGGCAGTGAAATGGAGGGGGACAGGGTGACATGAAGGCGATTTGTTTGTAAGATGCCCGCCGCCGGACCTCCCACCTCGCCACCCCCTACCCCACTACCGGGCCGCTACCACACCACCACCCCAGGAGGACACAACGGCGGGGCTAGTGACCCAGGTCAAGAGGGTCACCGGGACACTACTGTCCTGAGCCCCTGTTCCCCGCAACTGCCCCAACACCAGGTGACCGGAGAAAGGCAACTACCTTGCGGGCGGGACAACCATCGTCAGAATTGGGGTGGGACTGAACTAGATTCAGTCCCAAGTAACACCATATTGACGGCTATTGTTACACCCTCTAGGACAAGAGGCCCAAGGGCAGGAGGCCCAAGGCTACGGCCTAAAAGAGTGTACCAGGGTAGAGAGACCCAAGGCTACGGCCTAAAAGAGTGTACCAGGGTAGAGAGACCCAAGGCTCCGGCCTTAGTACACTCCGGAGAGAGAGTTGCCCCAGAGCATCCCTCTCCTGCTGTTCTATCCTACAGGAGCAACACCGCGCTGACGGTCCCTATACGTGGCGGGGAAGGAGCAGCCCTGTACGCCCTTCAGTTGCTTCTGGTTGGAAAGATCAGCTCCCGGCTACGGCCAGAGTACGTACCAGGGTAAAGAGCCCCTGCTATCGTACGTGCAGCTTTTCCCTACTACAGGAGCAACACCGCGCCGACGGTCCCTATACGTGGCGGGGAAGGAGTGGCCCTGTACGCCCTTCAGTTGCTCCTTGTAAGGCGGGTAGGCGTCCGACTCCGGCCAAGGCACGTACCAGGGTAGAGAAGCCCCTGAAGATAGCCTCAGTACGTACTGGAGAGAGTGCGGTCTCTGTGCCCCCTACTCCTGCTTTTCCCATACTACGGGAGCAACACCGCGTCGACGGTCCTTATACGTGGCGGGGAAGGAGCGGCCCTGTACACCCTTCAGTTGCTCCTCGTACGACGGGTAGGCTCACGCCCACAGCCAAGGTACGTACCAGGATAAGGCGACCCAAGGCTCCGGCCTCAGGACGTACCGGAGAGGACACGGGCTACGTGAGTCCTTCTCCAGCCTCTTCCCCCTGTGGAAGCCCTTCGTCACCACCCAGGAATATAGCCCCAGAGGTGTCACTAGAGTGGTGGCAAGGCCCGATATCGGACCTACCTCCCACGCCTGGGAGATCCTTGTTCCTGCCCGAGTCCTGACGGAGAAGTTGCCACAGCCCAACCCTGTCGGCGCCTCTCCCCATAGGCGCCCGCAGTCCCAGGACCCCCAGGCCAGACCCACCGGCTCCCGACGAAGGCGACCCAGGCTCCCTCACCCCACGGAGCCGGAGACGACAGGCCCGACTCCTCCTCCAGCTGTTCAGCCCCAGTCCCGAGGGCCACCTCTCAGGTCGAGGTCCCCAGACAGGAGGGCCTCCCTGCACCCCACCAACGAGGCTCCAACTCGAGGGCCACCTCTCAGGTCGAGGCCCTCAGACAGGAGGGCCTCCCTGCATCTCACCGACGAGTGTGACCTGGGCAGTGACTCCCCTGCGGGTAATCCCTTGCCCTCAGCAGGCCGGGTCCCCCTAGGGTTCTCCCCTCACGCCCCTGTCACGGAGTGAACATTACCCAGGAGATACAGGTAAATAGTGACGCCCCTTGTGCCGAGAACAAACCAGGGGAAATAACAGTGAACAGTAACTAAGTGAAGACCAGTGTAAAACCAGTGACAGTTACTAATAGTCCTAAAGAACTCAGTGCCCAGCAGGACAGAGAATGAACCTTAGTGTAATTATATGAGTCCCCCCAATAAAAGAACTTTCTATGAATGAATAGAGACTAGGGTGCGCGGGTAGATTAAAAGCCTGTGTGTAAGTGTCGCCGCGACTAAGTGACTGTGTCAAGTGTCGCGATCCGCACCCTGTCTTATTTATAGTAGTATTTCCCCTACGGACTTCCAATCTTGCTTATTCCCTTTGTTGTCGACTCAGTGTATATCCTGCCTAAAAGTGACATACGGATAATAACATATATAATTCAAGACATCCATGTATGTGCATTGTATTGTGTACTAAGTGTGACTGTATCTTGTGGTGCTGAAGGTTAACTCTGTGTCCCTGTTCCCCTGTATCTCAAATATCACTCTGTGTTGTATTGTAACGGTTAGAATTAAGGCAATAGATGTATTAAGGTGTACTGCCTGGTTTTTATGTCCTGTTCCTTTTTGGGTGCTTTACTTCCGGTCCGGAAAGAGGACCTCGCTTCAGTCGCTAGTGTTTTTAGGACAAGAAGTCGCCTTAAAAACACCAGCATAACACTGGTGGCAAGCGGTGGTTCTGGATCCGAGTAAAAGCACGGAGGAACGATAAAAGGAAACTTGCACAATGGCAGCCAAACCGCGCATTCAATTGCCGAAATTCAACCCGGACCAATGTAACATTGATGAGTACTTGGATATGGTTAAACCCCTCTTAGACATAGGGTTCGACGCGGACAAAGAAAAGATTGCAGTCACATTACCTAACCTGGGTAAAATAATCGCCACTGTCACTCCGAAAATCGTCCCGAGACTAAAATGGGATCAATTCAAACAAATTGTGAAACGGGCGGCAGCACCATCTCTGGGCACAGTTGTAGCCTTGTCGGAACTAGACGCCCTCACATACGACAGAAGCCTCGATGACACAATCATCCAGGCTAGGCGGCTCGTCACCGCTGCGTACCCGGGCACAGACGCAAAAACCCGGGAACAACTCATATTCCACAAACTCCTCAGGACCCTCCCCGGTTTCATTAAAAACCACTTCATAATACATGAACCGACGGGAGACCTGGATAAAGAAATCAACCTAATAAGGCGCCTTCTAGCCGTCCACTCCTCCCCCAAACGCATCGGGAACATCAAGCAATTCCCCACGGATCTCATCCCTGTAAATCCGTGGGAATTTTCTCCTTGCTGCCCTGAGTGCCCAATCCACGACATTCGTGAACAGCTAAAAACTGCCCGGCGCAGCAAAACAACACAAGAGCACCTACAAGCCTCCCCACCATACGCCGATTGCCCCAAGCCTCAAAGCAGGAAAGCAAGACGAGGAAGACACAGAAGGCGCCCCCCCACTGCCCCCGCATCCCACCATTATGACGGGGGCCACCTCACATCTCCCCCAGTCTACGACAGGAGGAAACGTCATCTTTCCTTTTCCTCTCCTCTCACTATCTCTTCTATTTTGCCCTCCCCTATTCCTAACCCTCCCACCTCACACACCACTTTCTCCACTACTACCGCCTCCCCCCTTCCTATTCCTCCCCAACACAAAGCCTGCCTCCACCTTCACAGACCTCCTAGAACCCTTACCTCATCTTCCCCTAACCTACTTCCCAAAACCGCCTCCTCCTGTCTACTCCCTCCCACCTACCACCCCACACCACCCGCCACCATCACTTCCCCGCCACTCATTTTTCCCGCCAACACAGCCAACTCATTCGCCTTCCCTATCACACCATCCTCCTCCTCACTCTCACCTGCCTCTCTTTCCTCGCTCACCTCCCCCACCCCACCCTCAACCTCACCATACCCACAAACCCCTTCCCCCACTTCACCCTTACCTGACCCACCTCCTCCAACCCACCACTCTCAATCACCGCCCGCTACGCCCACCACCAACACCGCACCACACCACCCATCACCAACTCCCACCTTCACCGCCGCAGAAACAACCACCACCACCGTACCACCACAACTCCCACCACACCCCACCCGCACCCCACCACGCACCGCCCCACGCAACACATCACCCACCAACTCCCCACGTGCACCAACCCCACCTACCACCAACTCCACCCACTCATCCACTCCTGGCCACCCATTACCCACCGACCATGCCCACTACACAAGACACCCCACACCACCACCAATAACCGCCCACAACCATGACGGGAAGCCCATGCCGCCACATGCCCAACCACCATCACCGCCTATGCCCACCCTCACCACCACGACTACCAGATCACGATGCCTCTTCCGCCCACCATCTAGATACACCCCCACACCTCCATCTCCCCCCCATCCTGCTCCCCATTCCCCAACACATGCCACCCACACCCCAAACACCACCCCCATTACCCTCCCCCTTCATCAGGCATCGTGGAAACTTCCCACTTCACAACCAGAGATGAAAACTGAGAGGGTGCTGGCACCACCACGACCGCCCACCTGTCAGGATTCGGGAGACACACCACCTTCTCCGCCTCCTATGCCGGACCGACCACCCATCCTCCCTCCGGCTCACTCTCAACCCCCATCAGGAGCCTATAGTAGCCGCAGCGAGAAATGAACGCTGTGGTGGGGCAGGCGGGATGACCTGGGATTCCCCCATTGTTGCCATATCCACATGTCACCGACCATAGAGGTAGGATGTCACCGACCATCGGCCACCGCTGCAGCCCCGCTCCATGATCCTTACCCTGTGTCTCTGGCTTTCTCTTTCTCTCTCGGTTTCTATATAAACTGGTGTATTTCCGAAACTAATTATGAAATTATTATGACTTTTGTTCTACACCACCACTGAGGTAAAAATCAAGGAGAGTTTTCTGTATAAAGGTTTCCCCCCCCCCCTTGTCTGAGGGCAGGTCAGTTCTGACGAGTGTATAATTATAGGTCAGGCGGAGGTATCGGCAAGGCCGCACTCCCCCGCTCATATGCCACATTTAGGAGGGGGGGGAAACCTTTATACAGAAAACTCTCCTTGATTTTTACCTCAGTGGTGGTGTGGAACAAAAGTCATAATAATTTCATAATTAGTTTCGGAAATACACCAGTTTATATAGAAACCGAGAGAGAAAGAGAAAGCCAGAGACACAGGGTAAGGATCATGGAGCGGGGCTGCAGCGGTGGCCGATGGTCGGTGACATCCTACCTCTATGGTCGGTGACATGTGGATATGGCAACAATGGGGGAATCCCAGGTCATCCCGCCTGCCCCACCACAGCGTTCATTTCTCGCTGCGGCTACTATAACACCTTCACCAACCACTGGGTCAGCCTCCTACAGCACCTCACCCCGACCCACCAGACATCCACCTCCACCACATTCCACCTCCAGTCACGGGGTCGTGACTTTTACAACACGGAGGGTGGTAAAATGCCCGCCGCCGGACCTCCCACCTCGCCACCCCTTACCCCACCACCAGGCCGCTACCACACCACCACCCCAGGAGGACACAACGGCGGGGCTAGTGACCCAGGTCAAGAGGGTCACCGGGACACTACTGTCCTGAACCCCTGTTCCCCGCAACTGCCCCAACACCAGGTGACCGGAGAAAGGCAACTACCTTGCGGGCAGGACAACCATCGTCAGAATTGGGGTGGGACTGAACTAGATTCAGTCCCAAGTAACACCATATTGACGGCTATTGTTACACCCTCTAGGGCAAGAGGCCCAAGGGCAGGAGGCCCAAGGCTATGGCCTAAAAGAGTGTACCAGGGTAGAGAGACCCAAGGCTACGGCCTTAGTACACCCTGGAGAGAGAGTTGCCCCAGTGCATCCCTCTCCTGCTGTTCTCTCCTATGGGAGCAACACAGCGCCGACGGTCCCTATACGTGGTGGGGAAGGAGAGGCCCTGTATGCCCTTCAGTTGCTTCTGGTCGGAAAGATCAGCTCCCGGCTATGGCCAAAGTATGTACCAGGGTAAAGAGCCCCTGCTATCGTACGTGCAGCTTTTCCCTACTACGGGAGCAACACTGCGCCGACGGTCCCTATACGTGGTGGGGAAGGAGCGGCCTTGTACACCTTTCAGTTGCTCCTTGTAAGGCGGGTAGGCGTCTGGCTCTGGCCGAGGCACGTACCAGGGTAGAGAAGCCCCTGAAGATAGCCTCAGTACGTACCAGAGAGAGTGTGGCCTCTGTGCCCCCTACTCCTGCTTTTCCCATACTACAGGAGCAACACCGCGCCGACGGTCCCTATACGTGGCAGGGAAGGAGCGGCCCTGTACGCCCTTCAGTTGCTCCTTGTACGACGGGTAGGCTCATGGCCACAGCCAAAGTATGTACCAGGATAAGGCGACCCAAGGCTCTGGCCTCAGGACGTACCGGAGAGGACATGGGATACGTGAGTCCTTCTCCAGCCTCTTCCCCCTGTGGAAGCCCTTCGTCACCACCCGGGAATATTGCCCCAGAGGTGTCGCTAGAGTGGTGGCAATGCCCGATATCGGACCTACCTCCTACGCCTGGGAGATCCTTGTTCCTGCCCGAGTCCTGACGGAGAAGTTGCCGCAGCCCAGCCCTGTCGGCGCCTCTCCCCATAGGCGCCTGCAGTCCCAGGACCCCCAGGCCAGACCCACAGGCTCCGACAAAGGCGACCCAGGCTCCCTCACCCCACGGAGCCGGAGATGACAGGCCCGACTCCTCCAGCTGTTCGGCCCCAGTCCCAAGGGCCACCTCTCAGGTCGAGGCCCCCAGACAGGAGGGCCTCCCTGCACCACACCGACGAGGCTCCGACTTGAGGGCCACCTCTCAGGGCGAGGCCCCCAGACAGGAGGGCCTCCCTGCATCTCACCGACGAGTGTGACCTGGGCAGTGACTCCCCTGCGGGTCATCCCTTGCCCTCTGCAGGCCGGGTCCCCCTAGGGTTCTCCCCTCACGCCCCTGTCACGGAGTGAACATTACCCAGGAGATACAGGTAAATAGTGACGCCCCTTGTGCCGAGAACAAACCAGGGGAAATAACAGTGAACAGTAGCTAAGTGAAGACCAGTGTAAAACCAGTGACAGTTACTATTAGTCCTAAAGAACTCAGTGCCCAGCAGGACAGAGAATGAACCTTAGTGTAATTATATGAGTTCCCCCAATAAAAGAACTTTCTATGAATGAATAGAGACTAGGGTGCGCGGGTAGATTAAAAGCCTGTGTGTAAGTGTCGCCGCGACTAAGTGACTGTGTCAAGTGTCGCGATCCGCACCCTGTCTTATTTATAGTAGTATTTCCCCTACGGACTTCCAATCTTGCTTATTCCCTTTGTTGTCGACTCAGTGTATATCCTGCCTAAA
The DNA here is from genome assembly GCF_032717465.1 of Coenobita brevimanus. NCBI lineage: Eukaryota > Metazoa > Arthropoda > Malacostraca > Decapoda > Coenobitidae > Coenobita > Coenobita brevimanus. Next base: position 12,539,811 of record NC_137036.1, read on the forward strand.
AGTGACATACGGATAATGACATATATAATTCAAGACATCCATGTATGTGCATTGTATTGTGTACTAAGTGTGATTGTATCTTGTGGTGCTGAAGGTTAACTCTGTGTCCCTGTTCCCCTGTATCTCAAATATCACTCTGTGTTGTATTGTAACGGTTAGAATTATGGTAATAGATGTGTTAAGGTGTACTGCCTGGTTTTTATGTCCTGTTCCTTTTTGGGTGCTTTACTTCCGGTCCGGAAAGAGGACCCCGCTTCAGTCGCTAGTGTTTTTAGGACGAGAAGTCGCCTTAAAAACACCAGCATAACAGTTTGTGGCTACCCCTTACGGGATTAAGCCGTCTGGCAATAGATAGATACTGTAGATAGAATGACCTTTATATCAGTGACGCTCATATCAAAGAAAAGAAAAATTAATAATCTTTTTTAGCGTACGTCCGAAATTCTTTAAAATAAGATTACTGGGGAAATATGTATGCATGTGAAGGAAGCATTGTTAGTACACAAAATTATTTAAAAACAGTTTCAGTACTTGGTTTATCTTGCTGAAAAAGGCTTGTGGTTTATGTTATTCACTGATGCAAAACACTGCGTATCAAAGGCTTTAGGAAGAGGGGATGAGTGTGGATCAGATATTCGTTATGAGATGGTTGGTGAAATGGTATGTAGAGGAGGTAAAGAAGCTGTAGTTTGTCTTCAATGGTAAGGAATAAATATAATGCAAAGGTGATGGAGAAGGACTGGGGAAGGAACTGAAAAAATGTGGAGTAGAAGGGACACTACTGAATGCTGTTAGAGGTGTGGAAAATTAAGCGAGTGAGTTCTATCATGCAACTCTTGGATTGAAACAGGAATGTTCAATATTTTCACGGTTATTCAGTGTATATATAGAGGGTGATGGTTTGGACATGTGCGGAGGAGGGATGAGGAGTATGTCGGGAGGAGGATGCTGGATATGGAGTTACCAGGCAGGAGAAAGAGAGGAAGGCCAAAGAGAAGGTTTATGGATGTAGTGAAGGAGGACATGCGGGTGGTAGGTGTAAGAGAAGAAGATGCAGAAGACAGAGTAATGTGGAGACGGGTGATCCGCTGTGGCGACCCCTAAGGGAAGAGCCGAAAGGAGAAGAAGATATAGAGGGTGATGTTAAAAAATGGAAGGCAAGGCAGTGGATGTTGCCGTTCCTAGTGGCAGAAGGAAAAGATTTGGAAGCTGCCTGTACTGTTGTTTGCTGATGATACTGTGTGGTTCAGTGAGGACGAAAGTGAAGCTACAAGTCTTGGTGAACGAGTTTGGAAGTGTGTATAAAAACGAAATTTAAATGTGGCCGTAGATCAGAGTAAAGTTACGGTGGTTGAAAGAAAGGAAGTAGGGAGTCCACAGGCAGGTTGGATGGTCAAGTGATGGAGAATGTGGATGTTTTCAGTAAGAATGGAAGTTTAGAGGGTGATGTGTATGAGAAGGTAAGCAGGGAAGACAGGCTGCTGCATCACTGAAAGTATTGGTAAAGAATGAGTGTGTGTGTGTAAGTAAAAAAAAAAAATGCTGCATGATAGTATTGTGATCCCCATTCTGTGGCATGGATGTGAAGCTTGGACCTACTTGGAAGGATGCAAGTCATAAGTGGGAGCAGTGGTAATGAACTGTCTTAGAGGAGCATTGGAAGTTACCTGGGTACAGCAGACAAGGCCCTCGTTGTGGACAGCATTAGAACAAGCGTGATTAAACCTTTTTTTTTTTTTTTTTGCATTAGTACCAGGATAAGAGAAAGGAATGTATGCTGTCATGCCCGAGAGAATAACCTCCGTAATGCGCAAGGCACACCCAGATGGCTCCCGGCCATGGAAGCAATAATCATTCCAGGGAAAATCAAAGAAGTACTGCCTGAAGGCCTCCCAATCCGCAGCTCCAAAGTGCCAGAGACGACGTTTCTTTGGAGGGTCCACAGGTCGTACCGGAGCGATAGGACAGGTTAAGGTGATGAGGTTGTGATCGGAGGAGCCCAACGGAGAGGAAAGATTAACAGTGTAAGCAGAAGGATTAGTTGTGAGGAAGAGGTCAAATATGTTGGAGCTCTCTCCAAGGCGGTCTGGGATACAGGTAGGGTGCTGAACAAGGTGTTCTAGGTCATTAAGAATAGAAAAGGGGTAGGCTTGTTCACCAGGTGGATCAGTGAAAGGAGAGGAGAGCCAAAGGTGGTGGTGAACATTGAAATCTCCTAGAATGGAGATTTCAGAAAAAGGAGAAATTGATAAGATGTGTTCTGTTTTAGAAGTATGATAGTCAAAGAACTTTTGATAGTCAGTAGAATTAGGAGATAAGTAAACAGCACAGATATATTTAGTCAGAGAATGACAGGAAAGCCGAAGCCAGAGTGTAGAGAATTCAGAAGATTCAAGTTCAGGAACACGAGAGCAAGATACATCGTTGCGTACATATACACAACAGCCACTTTTGGCTTTGAAATGAGTATAGGGAAAGTACGAGGATACAGAGAAAGGTTTGCTGCCAGTCGCCTCAGACAGCTGAGTCTCAGTTAGGAAGAGAAGGTGAGGTTTGGAGGAGGAGAGGTGGTGCTCAACAGGGATGAAGTTAGAGAAAAGGCCATGAACGTTGCAGAAATGAAAAAAAGAAAAATAGGATAAGGATACTATGAAAATCTGCAGAAAAAAATTAGTGTGGGATAGTTGTTACTGAACGGATCGTGAATTTAGCTCTGGGTATCTTGTTTTTATTTTTACTAGGATGGAACAATGTTGCTGACTGCTGGCCTTTGGTTCCTTCTCCCCTGCATTAAAAAATATATATATATGATGTAGTATGCAGAATAAATAGCCAAGGAAGAAGTGTTACGGGATCTCAAAATTCATATATCACCCCACAGAGCAATGCGGCGGATGTCCTACGTGTCATTCAAGAGCTGGGTAAGAATTTTATGGATTTGGCGGGAAGGCGGAGTTCGTGGCTAGAGCGATATTCGATGCTGGTGAACGACTCGGCTCGCAACTCTGCTGTGATTACCGAGTTGTTGGGCATTAGCAGGTGAGAGAGAGAGAGAGAGAGAGAAAAAAAAAAAGAGAGAGAAAGAAAAAAACAATAATAATAAATTCCCTCTTCACCGCACACAGGATTGCAATGCCCATCATCTGGAACACATACGCGGCAAGCATACAAGGGAAACTGAGAGAGCGCTATCCGGATGCTGCGGCTGAGGCGGAGTATTTTCCACTATCCGACGAGGTGCCATCAACCCCCATCCAGCGCTCCCTCTCCACCAAGTACACGGACAAGGATGACTTCACCACCACAGTGCTCTTGTTCTTGAAGGAGGAGGCCAAGTAAGTGATCCTCCTGCCTTTGAAGTGCGGTATCTTCGTAATGCCTCCTTCCGTGTGATTTATTTTCCTGAAGTGGTACAGTTTGGCTTCGTAACACCTTTTTCTATGTGATTTATTTTCCTCAAGTCGTATAGTTTGGCTCCGTAACACCTTTTTCTATGTGATTTATTTTCCTCAAGTCGTACAGTTTGGCTCTGTAACACCTTTCTCTATGTGATTTATTTTCCTGAAGTCGTATAGTTTGGCTCCGTAACACCTTTTTCTATGTGATTTATTTTCCCGGAGTGCCTTTGTAACACTTTTTTCTATGTGATTTATTTTCCTGAACTGGTATAGTTGGTTTCGTAACACCTTTTTCTATGTGATTTATTTTCCTGAACTGGTACAGTTGGTTTCGTAACACCATTTTCTATGTGATTTATTTTCCTGAACTGGTAAAGTTGGTATCGTAACACCCTTTTCTATGTGATTTATTTTCCTCAACTGGTATAGTTGGCTTCGTAACACCTTTTTCTATGTGATTTATTTTCCTGAAGTGGTATAGCTGGTTTCGTAACACCTTTTTCTATGTGATTTATTTTCCTGAAGTGGTGTAGCTGGTTTCGTAACACCTTTTTCTATGTGATTTATTTTCCTGAAGTGGTATAATCTGTCTCTGTAACACCTTTTTCTACGTGACTTATTTTCCTGACGTGGTTTAGTTGGCTTTGTAACACATTTCTCTTTGCGATTTATTTCATGTAATTGCCATTTACCTTAGGATTTTATTTCAAATTTCTATTGCACTGAATGACCCGTATTCTAGTACGTGATTTTTTTTTACTATCTATCTATCTATCTATCTCTCTATCTATTTGACGCTACTTCGAATCAATTATCTATCTACCCATGATTTTGTTTTGTTTTATCTATCTGTCTATCTATTAATCTATCTATACCTATGTCTATCTGTCTATTTATCTATTGTCTTTTCCTTCTAATATAAATGCTGGTGTGCCACGTTGACGATCTATCTATCTCTATCTATCTGTCTGTCTGTCTGTCTACCTATCTATCCATCATCTATCTGTCCATCTGTCTATCCATCTACCTATCTATCTGTCTGTCTATCTATCTATCATCTATCCATCTATCTATCTATCCATGTCTATCTATCTATCCATCTATCTATCTATTCATCTCTCTCTGTCAATCTATCTATCCACCTCTCTATCTATCGGGCAGTGTGGACATACGGCTCATGTACGAACCGGAAGAAGGGCCGGAAGTGGACTGGGATCACGGCGACGTCTATCTGGATTTCAAGATATTATGGCACACGGAACTAGCCGAGCGGTAAGCCTCTCTCTCTCTCTCTCTCTCTCTCTCTCTCTCTCTCTCTCTCTCTCAGTAGTAGTAGTAGTAGTGGTAGTTGTGTGTGTGTGTGTGTGTGTGTGTGTGTGTGTGTGTGTGTAATAGTAGTAGTAGTAGTAGTGGAAGTGGTTGAAGTAGTGTGTGTGTGTGTGTGTGTGTGTGTGTGTGTGTGTGTGTGTAGTAGTAGTAGTAGTAGTAGTAGTAGTAGTAGTAGTAGTAGTAGTAGCAGCAGTAGTAGTAGTAGTAGTAGTAGTAGTAGTAGTAGTAGTAGTAGTAGTAGCAGCAGCAGCAGCAGCAGCAGCAGCAGCAGCAGCAGCAGCAGTAGTAGTAGTAGTAGTAGTAGCAGTAGTAGTAGCAGTAGTAGTGGTAGTAATAGTAGTAGTAGTCAATCATGTTTATTTCGTGTTTAACATACACATGAAAAAACAATAAAAAAACACATCCACTATTTTATCATTTCAAAAAATTAAAAATAATCAAAGATTCTATTATACTGCTAAATTATCTTCTTTTACCATACACACATAAATATCTTCATACATACATTGCTTTACACATGTGCACATATACTCAAATACATACATACTGCACGACCATCACAGACAATAGCACCCAAGGAATTCAAACTTATATATCTTTTTACCTGCTCACATAGTAATTTCCAATCTACCTGTTTCTTCATAATTTTAAATCCAATCAATCCCTTCATTTAATAATATCAGTCTCCATACTCTTAATATTTACATTTTCCATTATTTACAAAGCTGGCTACTATGACGGCCGGAGGTAAACACAGGAATATTCATCCTAAGTCAAACATTCCTCTTTGTTCATAAATATCTCACCTACGTGTCAAGTGGGGTTGGTGGAGGATTAGTGCCCCTCCCTGTAAAACAATTAACTCTAAGCCCTTGGCCACCCCGTTTGGGATACATGGCGTCTGGCAATGAATGATGAACCTTGCCTGTGTGAATGCTGCATAATGCCTTAGCAGAAAAAGACTAGGGCTGCCATACCTGCTGTACTACATAACAATCTTTAATCTTTTTACAATATAATGGAAAACAGGCAGAGTTTAGACTTGGCTAGATTATGACTGAAAAAAGCTACAACTGGATGCAGGACAAGATCATAAGAATACCACACGAAGCACAATGAAAACTACGCCAATAATTATGTATTTTTTTTCCTCTTCTATTTTCTTGTTCTATTTTTCTCACCTACTAATTCTCCCCCCCTCTCTCTTTACAGCGAAATTCACGTAGCGAGTCGCGAGGCTGGGGAGTGGGTGGGTCTGCGGAAGTTTGGCGAGGAAAAATGGCCTAAACTCAGAGTAGGGGAGAGATTCATCGTCAGTCTTGCAAAGGTGAGAGAGAGAAAGAGAGCGTAAATGTGTGATAATAGTGGTGGTGGTAGTGGTGATGCTGCTGCTGCTGATGATGATGATGATGGCAATAAAAATAATAATAATAATAATAATAATAATAATAATAATAATAATAATCTATCTATCTATATCTATATACCTAGGCTGCTTCCCCCAAGGAAAGGGAGGTAGCCGAGACAGGACGACACACTCCCCATTTACTCATCCATTCAAACACATTCATTCGCATCTTAGCCCCAAAGGGGAGAAGGGACAGATCCTCACCGCACCACACCGCACGACGGTCAACTGCGCAGTGCAATCAGTGACATCCGCAGCAGGGCCCAACAGCAGAGCTGGTTTACCCCTGCCACATCATAATAGACCCATCCCCTTACCCGCACCTGACCTGATCAGCTGATCAGACCAAATGCGGGAGAATATCCCCTCAGGGCTGCGTCATCACTTATTTATTCACAATTTCTCTCCATTTATTTCTGTCACGCACAGCCACTCTTCCTTGCTCAACAGACATCCCTCTCGCATCCAGCGCTCTCTTCACACTGTCCATCCATCCTATTCATGGTCTTCCTCTCAGCCTTACACCTCTCACATCAGATCTAGTTATCTTTTTCACCAATCGCTCATTATCCATTCTCTCCATATGCCCAAACCATCGCAACACCCTTTGCTCAACTCTACCAGCCATCTCCCGAACAACTCCAGTTCTCCTTCACACTTCATCATTTCTCACTCGATCCATACGCCTCACTCCACACATACTCCTCAGACACCTCATCTCCATTACATTCAAACTTTTCCTCTCTGCTACACCCATAATAATAATAATAATAATAATAATAATAATAATAATAATAATAATAATAACAATGATGCTAATATTTCAGAGTGGCAATTGCATCATGACCTACTTGATGAAAGGTGCTGAAATAGCCTTCCAAGAACCACACTACCTGACTCCCTACTACTACTGCCCTCAGGTACGTGTTGGTGCCTTCACGTGGTGCCACAATGGAGCAAGGACACTGCCTGGTTAATCTAGCCTAAAATAACCCAACAAAACACACTCTAACGTAACCAGACCTAACATAACATTACTGTAACCACATCAAACGAACTGATACGTAACTAAGCTTAACCAAATCAACCCAATCTACCCCAACCTGCCCTAATCTACCCAAACTTGCCTTTAAAACACACACACACACACACACACACACACACACACACACACACACACACACACACACACACACCGCTCGCTGGTGCAGTGGTAACGTTCTCGCTTGCCAACTGGTTGACGGGAGTTCGCGCCTCGCTCAGGTTGCGAAAAAGTTTCACTGACGAAGTGGGTGGTTACTGTCCCCCTTGAGCAAGGGGACGGGTGTGTGCGTGTGTGAAGGTCACAGCCTTGCCCTTAGATCGGACTATATGAGCTCTCAGCTCCCTTCCGGGAGGGTAAAAGCTGACAATCACGACCATCAAGTGATCCTGACCGACCCGGTGAATTACACACACACACACACACACACACACACACACACACACACACACAATCTAACGTAGCCAAACCTAACATAAACTTACTGTAACCACATCAAACGAAATGAGAAGTAACTAAGCTTAACCAAACCAACCCAAATCCACCCCAAACTGTCCTAATCTACCCACACCTTATCCACATCCACAGCCACGAGTCCACCCCAAGGAGGGAAGGCGCCTGCGCGTGGTGGTCAGGGAAGGAGAGGAGACAATCGGCCAAATGCAACTCAGCCTCCTTTTGACTTTCCCTGGGACTATTTCATAAGTGTGAGTTCAAATTAGGAGTCCAAATTAGAGGGGGCTGAGTCCAAATTAGAGAGAGAGAGAGAGAGAGAGAGAGGATTAGTGGATTAGTGTTCTAGTATTAAGTGGATTAGAGAGCACTTCTACTTTAAGCCTGTAGTCCACTAGGTTTACATTCCACACTACCGTTACCACTACTATACCCATCCACACCCACCAGCATCCACCCACACCCACTCACATCCACCTACACCCACCCACATGCACCCACACCCACCCAAACCCACCGACACCCACTTACACCCACCCACATCCACTCAAAACCATCCACATCCACCCAAACCCACCCACACCCACTCATACCCACCCACATCCACCTAAACCCACCCACACCCACCCACATCCACCCAAACCCATCCACATCCACCCAAACTCACCCACACCCACTCATACCCACCCACATCACCCACCCACACCCACCCACATCCACCTAAACCCATCCACACCCACCCAAACCCACCCACACCCACCTTAAGTCATTATAATTAGGGGAGTTTCACAATAATTCAACTTTCTCCATAAATCTATTGCTATAACTTGAAAAGGCATTGAGATAAAAATTAAATGGAACTTCTTGTAAATTAAGGAAACTGGTAATTCAGATAAAAATAAATAAATAAACGAATTGACTTTATATATGATTTTCTGAAGGCGTAATGGAAATAAATAATAATGAGATGAAGGAAGAGTATGGTGATAAGTAATAAATTCAACAAGGGATTAGTGTGTGTTATTGTCATGTGCACCTGGATGAGATTTACACACACATACATACATACATACACACACACGCGATAGATAGATTGATAGATAAATAGACAGATGAGTAAAGAGACAGATAGACAGACAGGTAAGACAGATAGTCAAACACATACTGTACATACAGTCAAATACACACACACACACACACACACACACACACAGGAAAAACAACGATTTAACACTCCTTTCACCTTAACCTGGTCCAGACTTTCGTCCCTTTTCTGCTTATTTCACGTAGTTCAGTGGCGGAATGACAGTCCTACGGCTCTTCATCTTCTCTATTGCACTTCTTCGTGACTGGCACCAAAATCCAGTGCTAGTCTACTGTTACAGCTCAGCATATTTTAGGCTACCATAGCACTTCTTCGTGACTAACCTAACGTAACCAAGATTCACGTATGATCGAGTAAATCCGCCACTACGCCCGTGAAAAAAAAAAAAAGTAGAGCAAAGTCAACAGTAAACATCATTGACGCTGATAAAATTAGTACAAATACAGAAATAAATATATAAAGCAAATACAAAAATAAATGACTTTGGGTAGATTCGAGTCGGTTTAAGTAATTCCCGTCCATTAGGTCTGAGGTAAACAAATATCGGTGAGGCATAAGGGTCGTGATGACATAGGAAATTGAACTGAAATATTTATTGTTGTAGGAATTAATTGACTGAAATATTGTTGTAAAGCAATACAGAGTACTTATACAAAAAATAAGAAGGTGATGGGTCTTGCTACACACCTTCTTCAGCAAATACAACTATCTACAGTGACTGGTTATGAATTCGTAGATACAACCATGAAGCACTTCAGCAAATCTTAGCTCATATATTATTAAATGTGAAGGAATTTAAAAGATGCATTACATACAAGAGTGAGATGTAGCAAGGGGAAAAAAAATCAACATAAAACAGTTGCTTACCTCCATGAAAACACTGAGAAAAATGCAGAAAATGAACTGGAGGAGTAGCAACGTCCTTCTGCTGTAAAAACGTAAACAAACAACATGTGACTGTGACAGATTTCATCTCGTGCCAGGATTTTTTTTTTTTTTTTTTTTTTTTTTAGAATACGAGACATGGAAGGAGTGTATCCTAGTTGTTCATCCTGCAAAAAGGTATCCGGGTAACGACATGGAATCCAATAATCCATCGTAAGTCCTTTTGAAAATCCCACGCCTGGTCTGAACCGTCCCTAGCTTGAGATGGGTTGATTCTGCGTTCATGTCCCTCCATCGTGACGTTTCTTCCTGAGCGATTTATTGTCCCAGGATTACAGCCTCACTAATCGCCCCCCACCTCCTTAAGTAACCATTTTTTCTTATACGTGTCAGGTAGCCTGGAGTGTGACAAGCCCAAAATTTAAAAGTACAAGAAAGCACATTCATTGAAATAAGCACTGGCACACAAGCAATATAGCGTTTCTTCTTTCTTTTAATGCATTGTAAGAAACTATAACAAAAAAATATATGTATTAGAAATTTTTGAAGAGAAAAAAATAGGGTATGTGCTGACTTTGGTGGCTGCCTTACTAAAACTGCAACTGTTTAACTTGCTGTGCACCCTCGTCTGCTGTGGACCAATACCCAAACCATCTATAAGGAAAAGAAAAACCACAACAATGACACACACCTGTAGGCAAGGAATTTGAAAATTATTCTAAATATTTTCGCAGTTTTTTGGTAATTCTCAAAGGGCATATATCCTGTACTTCTTACATACATCCAGGGTTCACTTTACTTCTAAATATGTTATAGGATACTTTAGAATACAGAATTGGTGTTACACATGGAAAAATGGTACTTATATGGCACTACTGCAAACTTTGAGACACTGGGATTTGGTCTTCTGAACTTTCGACGTCACAGGACACATCGCTTCCTGCCATCAGAAGTACCTGGCTGTCTAGGTGGGGTATCAGAGCCAAAAACTGTCCTGATAGTCATGTGTGTGGTCCTCAGGTCCTCTTCCATTATCCTTTCTTTTCGCCTTCCCTCTCACCCACTCCTCTTTCCTTAACTTCTCCCTCCTTACAATGCTAATATTTTCTGCCTCTCTTCTCTCTTCTCCTTGCTCTTGCCCTCTCCCTTTTGCCACTTTTCTCTTTTCTCCACGTCACCTCTTCGTTTCTCTTCTCGCTGCCTTGGAAAGACCTCCTCTCTTCTGCCCAGGGATTTATCAGGTGTTCTGCTAACTTGATCACGTAAGCATGTGTGAACGCTCCTGCTGTCCCTGGTCTTTCCTCATTTTGTGAATATTACCCAGGAATTAACTATAACCGTCTTTATAATAAGCCCTTAAGAGATGCATAATGGCCACCGTTGAAAGATCTGCAAGAGCACATTTCGTCAAAAATATCTACCTCTCCCCGTGTCATGTTACAGAATATGACAACCTCAGGCGTCGTCCCTTTCTTTCTTGATACATTGAGATCAGGTGGACTCATGTAAGATAATCTGAGGGCTGACAGACACTGGTCCTATCACGTGTAAGAAACAGAGCCAGATCCAAGACTGACCGCATCACCTTCCTAAACAACTCAACTGGTCAGGTAGGTAGAGGGAAGAACAGACCCCCAGGGCTTAGGGTAATGTATGAAAAGAAGTAAAATTGGGAGGCTAGGGTCTGGCAAGCCCAAGGTTACCAAAGCAGGGTTAATCCAGCCCTGGAGGTAAACATAAACAATTACATGCAATACTGATTTATATACTTTATTATAATTACAAACATGATGACATACAGTACATATACAAAACAACACAAATGTCTTCAGATAAGAAGTACGAGGAAACAGCACAACAGTGCTTACTAAAATCTTCAAACACACTGAAGATTTGAGCTAGGGTACGAAAGAACGAGGCCTCAACGTACAGTACCGAGGACCGAGATTGTTACAGGGGAGTCCAGGTGGCTGAGAGAGGTACAATCTTGTGAACGGTTTGAAAAGTTACACAGGTACGATTTTAGATTATGGGTATATATTTTCCAGCTGTATCTCTCTCTCTCTCTCTCTCTCTCGAGGAAGGAGGAGATGACAGAGCCACTTCATCCACTACAGGGCACTTCTTCGTGGCTTCATTCATATTTAAGCTTTCACCTCTTGTCACACTTCAGCAATTAAGATGGAGAGGTGGCAATTTTAGGCCAAGTCAGAGTGGACAGAGTATAGGAGATGGAAAGATGGCAATTTTAGGCCAATTAAGAGATGAAAAGATGGCAATTTTAGCCCAATTTAGACAGGAAGAGATAACAATTTTAGACCAAGTTAGAGATGGAAGGATGGCAATTTTAGGCCAAGTTAGAGTGAAAAGAGTATAGGAGAAGGAAGGATGGCAATTTAAGGCCAAGTTAGAGATGGAAAGATGGCAGTTTTAGGCCAAGTTAAGGTGAAAGGAGAACAGACGTACTTTCTGGCAATCCTATGTCCTAGTCAGCGTCCTTATCCACTCCAGATAGTAGGCAACGCTGACATAGATGAAGAGATGGCAATTTTAGGCCAAGTTATGGTGAAAGGAGTATAGACATGTAGTTCTGGTGATCTTACGTCCTAGTCAGTGCCTTAATCCACTCGAGATAGTATGCCACGTTCACATACACCCCCGGCACGTCCGCATGTCCACACCCAATGCCCCAGGACACAAGACCAGCCAATTCTGCCCCGCCTGGACCCTCGCAAACCAAAGGGCCGCCTCCGTCACCCTGCAGGGGAAGGGGGGTTAGCTAGGGGGACTGAGAGAGAGAGAGAGAGAGAGAGAGAGAGAGAGAGAGAGAGAGAGAGAGAGACTGTGTGTGGGAAGGGGCCCACGGGGGAAGAAGTGAAAGTGAGGTTACAGAAAGTGAAAGTTAGAAGGGGAGGAGACGTGTGTGTGTGTGTGTGTGTGTGTGTGTGTGTGTGTGTGTGTGTGTGTGTGTGTGTGTGTGTGTGTACTGGTTCGGGGGAGAAAGGTAGAACTGTGTGTGTGTGTGTGTGTGTGTGTGTGTGTGTGTGTGTGTGTGTGTGTGTGTGTGTGTGTGTGTGTGTGTGTGTGTGTGTGTGTGTAATACTGAATGATAGATAGATAGAATGATAGACAATTAAAATTGACACAGGAGATTGTGGACTTAATCAAACATTGGAAGACATACAGGAATAACAGATTCTACCCACGTATTCCCTGCGCGCTGTAAATAAATAAGCAATTAAATGGTGAGAGAGAGAGAGAGAGAGAGAGAGAGAGAGAGAGAGGGGCATAAACAGATAGACAGACTAACATCAATAGTACCCACCTCACCCCGGCACATATATTTTCTAGATGAAGAGTGAAGGTGAAGAAATAGATAGACAGACAGACAGATAGATAGAGAGAGACAGAGGGAGAGATAGATAGATAAATAGATACACCCAATACATCAATACTACCCACCTTGCACGTGTCTTTGCCTGCCTCTCCTCCCGCGCAAATGTTTCCTTGGTGCAGGGTGAAGGTAGGGCCCAGCCTCGTGTGCCTGAGCTGCTCCTGGCACACCCCGCCAGGCACCACGGGGACCTCCACCTCCTGCAGGACCCGGCTGTACTTGCCCTCCGCCCCGAAAGCGTCTTTGCCCCACCCCGTCGCAAAACACCTCCGCCCCGTGTACTGCGCCCCGTCAGCAGGCAGGCAGACTGGGGTGATGTGTGGGCTGGGTGGGGGAGGGGAGATGGGGTGGAGTTAGGGATATAACTGGTATATTTTAGGTAGATGGGGTGGTGTAAGGGATTAATATGGTGTATTTTGGGTAGATGGGGTGGTGTAGGGATTTATCTGGTGTATTTTAGGTAGATGGGGTGGTGTAAGGGATTAATCTGGTGTATTTTGGGTAGATGGGGTGGTGTGAAGGATTAATCTGGTATATTTTGGGTAGATGGGGTGGTGTGAAGGATTAATCTGGTATATTTTGGGAAGATGGGGTGGTGTGAAGGATTAATCTGGTATATTTGGGTAGATGGGGTGGTGTAAGGGATATATCTGGTATATTTGGGTAGATGGGGTGGTGTAAGGGATATATCTGGTATATTTGGGTAGATGGGGTGGTGTAAGGGATATATCTGGTATATTTTGGGTAGATGGGGTGGTGTAAGGGATATATCTGGTATATTTTGGGTAGATGGGGTGGTGTAGGGATTTATCTGGTGTATTTTAGGTAGATGGGGTGGTGTAAGGGATATATCTGGTATATTTTGGGTAGATGGGGTGGTGTTAGGGATTGAGCTGGTATTATTTGACGTGGTGGTATTGCGGTATGTACAGTTGAGGTTGTAGTTACTAATACTAATACCGCTACTACTACTACTACTACTACCACTACTACTGTTACTGCTACTATTACTACTGCTACTACTACCACCATCACCACTACTGATACTATTACAGCCACTACTACTACCACTAGTACTACTACTACTACCACCACCACCATTACTGATACTATTACAGTCACTACTACCACTAGTACTACTACTACTACTACCACCACCACCATTACTTTTACTACCACTACTACTACCACCACCACCACCACCACCACTACTACTACTACTACTACTATTACTACTACACTACCGCCACCACCACCACCACCACTACTACTACTACTACTACTGCTACTACTACCACTACCGCCACCACCACCACCACCACCACCACCACCACCACCACCACTACTACTACTACCACCACCACCAACCACCACTACTACTACTACTACTACTACTACCACCACTACCGCCACCACCACCACCACCACCACTACTACTACTACTACTACCACTACCGCCACCACCACCACCACCACTACTACTACTATTACTACTACCACCACCACCACCACCACCACCACCACCACCACTACTACTACTCACTTGGACTCAAAGTCAACTACATCCTCCAGCCTAAGGACGGCAATATCGTTGTTTAGGTTTCCAGAGTAGAAGTCCGGATGCATGTACACGCCTGACACCCGCGCTTCGCTGTGGCCGTAGAACTCACTGCGCTGCGAAACGTCCCATTCCCCCAGGCGTACCTTGAGCTCGCTGGCATGGCGGCTGAAAAAAAGAAAGAAAAGGAAAAGGAGTGAGTATGAATATAATAAGTCTGACTATGTGGAGAGGATGGAGAGTGAGAGACTAACGAGGAGAGTGAATGAGTGAGGTGGTAGGGGGAGAAGGAAGGGGAGACCGAGGATGAGATGGAGGGATGGAGTAGAGAGGATGGAGAGTGAGAGACTAACGAGGAGAGTGAGTGAGTGAGAGGTGGTAGGGTGAGAAGGAAGGGGAGACCGAGGATGAGATGGAGGGATGGAGTAGAGAGGATGGAGAGTGAGAGACTAACGAGGAGAGTAAGTGAGAGGTGGTAGGGGGAGAAGGAAGGGGAGACCGAGGATGAGATGGAGGGATGGAGTAGAGAGGATGGAGAGTGAGAGACTAACTAGGAGAGTGCTTCTGAGTGAGGTGGAGATAAACAGATAGATCAGCACATAAACTCGCTCTTCCAAGCAATGTACAACAGTCACCACATACCTTACGTCTATCGTCACTCCTCCACTCTCTCACATCCAATCCTCGTTTTCCCGCCTCGGTAAGCAATGAATACGCAAAATAAACAGATAACTAACTAACTAAATAACTAGATAAATGAGTAAATAAATCAATAAACTCACCCTTCAACACAATGGGCAGCCGCTAACACATACAGTACCTTCCGTTGACGAGCACCGCAACACAAACATAGATCATGTCTCCTTTATCCCATCTCAATAACCAATAAATACGCAAAATAAACACATACCTAACTAACTACCTACCTAAATAACTAGATAAATGAGTAACTAATTCAATAAACTCACCCTTCAACGCAATGGGCAGCTGTCAACACGTTTCTCCCGTCTATAAGGGCAGCACCACACACGTACATCATGTCTCCGCCTTCTCTCCTCAAAATGGCCGCCTGCCAAGGGTACTCTCCGAATTCCGTGTCTCCCTCAATCACCTGGGCTGTTTTGACGCGTCCCAGGAGCCCTTTGGCGTGTCTGGAGCCGCAGGTGGGCTGGTAGGGCTGCGTACGGGCTTTGTAGATAGGCCGACGACAGCATACATAGCCTGAACCACAGCCGCGATGCATGTCTGGTGTGAAGCCAGTAAGTTGACGCTGTGGGCATGGAAGGGTGGGTTAGAGAGAGAGAGAGGTGAGAACTGAGGCACACCTACACCTCTTTTTACTCTAACTTGGCATAAAATTACCATCTCTCCTTCGATGCTGAGTCGTAGCAATAGATTAACACTAGAATATGATGCTAGTCGCGAAGAAGTGCTATGGAAAGGATGTAGAGCCGTAGTAACAATAGATTAACACTAGAATATGATGTTAGTCGCGAAGAAGTGCTATGGAAAGGATGTAGAGCCGTAGTAACAATAGATTAACACTAGAATATGATGCTAGTCACGAAGAAGTGCTATGGAAAGGATGTAGAGCCGTAGTAACAATAGATTAACACTAGAATATGATGCTAGTCACGAAGAAGTGCTATGGAAAGGATGTAGAGCCGTAGTAACAATAGATTAACACTAGAATATGATGCTAGTCACGAAGAAGTGCTATGGAAAGGATGTAGAGCCGTAGAAACAATAGATTAACATTAGAATATGATGCTAGTCACGAAGAAGTGCTATGGAAAGGATGTAGAGCCGTAGTAACAATAGATTAACACTAGAATATGATGCTAGTCACGAAGAAGTGCTATGGAAAGGATGTAGAGCCGTAGTAACAATAGATTAACACTAGAATATGATGCTAGTCACGAAGAAGTGCTATGGAAAGGATGTAGAGCCGTAGTAACAATAGATTAACACTAGAATATGATGCTAGTCACGAAGAAGTGCTATGGAAAGGATGTAGAGCCGTAGTAACAATAGATTAACACTAGAATATGATGCTAGTCACGAAGAAGTGCTATGGAAAGGATGTAGAGCCGTAGTAACAATAGATTAACACTAGAATATGATGCTAGTCACGAAGAAGTGCTATGGAAAGGATGTAGAGCCGTAGTAACAATAGATTAACACTAGAATATGATGCTAGTCACGAAGAAGTGCTATGGAAAGGATGTAGAGCCGTAGTAACAATAGATTAACACTAGAATATGATGCTAGTGACGAAGAAGTGCTATGGAAAGGATGTAGAGCCGTAGTAACAATAGATTAACACTAGAATATGATGCTAGTCACGAAGAAGTGCTATGGAAAGGATGTAGAGCCGTAGTAACAATAGATTAACACTAGAATATGATGCTAGTCACGAAGAAGTGCTGTGGAAAGGATGTAGAGCCGTAGTAACAATAGATTAACACTAGAATATGATGCTAGTCACGAAGAAGTGCTATGGAAAGGATGTAGAGCCGTAGTAACAATAGATTAACACTAGAATATGATGCTAGTCACGAAGAAGTGCTATGGAAAGGATGTAGAGCCGTAGTAACAATAGATTAACACTAGAATATGATGCTAGTCACGAAGAAGTGCTATGGAAAGGATGTAGAGCCGTAGTATTGTCTTTTTCTGCCACTGAGCTACGTGAAATAAGCTGCAAAAGGACGAAAATCTGGGCCAAGTTAAGGTGAAAGGAGTATAGTGTTGAGTTACTAAATTTACGTTAAAGTTATTTTTTATAGGATGAAGGAAGAAGCGAAGACTTGCATTTTTCTCATTATCCTTCCTGCAAATAATAATAATAATAATAATAATAATAATAATAATGATAATAATGGTAATAGTAATAATAAATAATAATAATAATAATGATAATAAAATATGGTTGTGAATCAAGATATTAAATTTGGGGTCGTTTTCTATGTGACTGGGGATTGCCTAACACCTCTTCCTAAGCGATTCATTCTGTTACATTTCAAAATAGCCTTGCATGTTACTGATACAAATTACAACAATATTAACACCAAATAAACATGTAATATAAACATCCGAGAGAAAGGTGACGTAAAATAAATCGCAAGGGAGGAAGTGTTAAGAGTTCTACGCCACCTGCTGTTGAATTTGGCATTGTAAACTCACCCCCTGGCGGTCGCTGGCAACAACTCCCTCTTCTTCTTCTTCCTTTTCTTCTTGTTCAGCCTCCCGCCTCACTCTGTCACCCACTGTCTCCTCCTGTGTAGTGTCATTCACCGGACTTTCACCGTCATTCACTACTTCACTCTCCACTGCTGATTCCGTCGTCTCTTCCTCCTGAACTGTTGTTGTGCTGATTTCCTCTTCCGCCTCCACTTTCTCTTCGCCCTCCACCTCCGGCACGCCCTCCTCTTTCACGGCTGACAGATCGAGCACCCGCCCTCGCCTCACGGAGTTCCTGCTGACCTCTGCTTCTTCCTCTGTGCTTGTGGCGTTGGATTGAATGTCAGTGCCTTTCGTTCTAGCATCCAGGAGTTGTCTGATGTTGTTCCTACCCACCACATCAAAGGCAGAGCAAAAACCAGCGGGCACACACTGACAATCCTCCTTATAGAGTGCTTGTAGGGGCCTCTCGGGACGGAATAGAGTATCTGGAAGAGGAGGCATAGGCTTGAATCCAGTCTCTATCTTTCCCGGCTGGAAGGTATGGCTGGAAAAGTCTTGCTGGACCACTTTTGGCGTCTGGATGAAACTGCTCTGAGTGTGGAGATCGCGGTGCTGCTGATTTTGCTGGCTGTGGATGCTTTTCTGAGCCTGCACGATGCTTTTCTGAGCCTGCAAGAAGCTACTGTGAGCGTGCAAGTCATCCTGCTGGTGGAATGTCTGCTCTGTCTTGGATTTGACCTCGTGGTGGCGGTTTTCAGAGAGGTCTTTGCGGTGGACGACCTGGCTTGATCCCTGGGACAAGTACGGGTCATATCCTGATCCGGCTGAGTCCTTGTAGACGTGGGTGTGCGTGTGGGTGTGGTGCTCGATCACTGTCGGCTGTACGGACGCGGTTACGGTATAAGTCTTCACCGGATTGACGTAAACTGGCTTTGGGGGTACGTAGGCTGGCTTGGGGGGCACGTAGTCAAGCTTGGGTGAGGAGTAGGAGGCTTGGGGCTTAGGATGAGGTGGGTAGGAGGGCAGGAGTGGAGCGTAGGATGGGTTGGGTGGGGGATAGGATGGTGGAACAGATGCCTTTTTCGTTCCACCCGGCATGAATGGTTCCAGGACAGACAAAATACCCTTCAGGGGGGAGGGGTACGATGGGGCCTTGGATGGGGTGCCCTGTCCGTGTTTTCGAATGGGGTAGTGAGGCTTCGGAGCTCCGTAAATAGGTGTTGGTGGCTTGGGAAGTGGAGCGCCGTATGTGGGAGTGGGTGGGATGGGCGGAGGGTAGTGTGGGGTGGGTGGTTTGGGCAGAGGGGCGCCGTAGTGTGGAGTAGGTGGTTTTGGGACACCGTAGGAAGAGTGAAGGGCGATAGGTTTGACTCCATAGTGCGTCTTTACAGGAGCTGGGTACTTTTTGTCACACTGTAAAAAGGAAGAAAAAGTGAAATGAAAGTTTATTTTGTACATAAAGTAGAGGTTAGGAAGGAGGAGGAGGAGGAGGAGGATTAATAGTAATACTACTACTACTACTACTACTACTAATAATAATAATAATAATAATAATAATATGAAGAAGAAGAAGAAGAAGGAGGAGGAGGAGGATTACACAGGATTACACAGGAAAGCAAACAGCAACAGACCTTATGGTCCTTTCGAGGCTGCTTGTTAGAGAAAACTATGACTACAAGATCTAACTCTACATGCTGAAGGATAAGGATAGTATACTACAAGATCTAACTCTACATGCTGAAGGATAAGGATAGCAAAGCAAGAAGGCTCCCCCCCCCACCACCAAACCCTCCAGGAAAAAGTGAGAAAAACCACCATGCAGCATGGAAAAACTGACATGGAAATTTTATAGGAAACACTGGAAAGGAAAAGTCACATTCTATAATACTTTGTCTATAAGCTACCCGACTGAGTAACCTTAAAGAGAAAGTAAACAAATTAACTAATAGTTACGGCATGACATTATAAATCGGTACATTGAGTTAATGGGAAGTCTGTGGACATAACGTGGAAACTACACACTGCACAGTGTGGATGTTTAGGGGTGGTGCGGCAGCCTTGCCTGGCGCTTTTAAGGTAGGCAGCAGTCAATCAGGCCCTAGCTCCGTTTGCTCCACTGAGACAAGGAACTCTCCCATGTGGGACAAGTACACAAGTTTCATCCTGAAGCAGTGACCCCTGGTACATTAAAAAAAATCCCGATGGTGGTCACTTGACTAACAGGGACCCTCAGTGATCCACAGCCCATCACAGGTTGAAAGTAAGAGTAGTGACCGTTAACTCCGAGTTATCTGTGCAGATCCTAATCTGTGCTTATAATGCTTTCTTTGCATTGGGGAGATTGAAAAATATATAAGACGGGTGTCTTGGATAAAAGGGGACTGCACAGTGCACAGTGTGGATGTGCAATGCACAGAGTGGATGTTTAGGGGTGGTGTGACAACCTTCCCTGGCGCTTTTAAGGTAGGCAACAGTCAGTCAGGCCCTAGCTCCGTTCACTCCACTGAGACAAGGAACTCTCCCATGTGGGACAAGTACACAAGTTTCATCCTGAAGCGGTGACCCCTGGTACATTAAAAAAATCCCGATGGTGGTCACTTGACTAACAGGGACCCTCAGTGATCCACAGCCCATCACAGGTCGAAAGTAAGAGTAGTGACCGTTAACTCAGGGTTATCTGTGTAGATCCTAATCTGTGCTTACTGTATATTACTTCATTTGCTTTGGGTAAATCGAAAAACGTATAATGACGTGACGTGACGCTATGTTAAGTTTACGGGGTGTCCTGTAGACACGAGGGGACTGCACAGTGTGGATGTTTAGGGGTGGTGCGGCAGCCTTGCTTGGCGCTTTTAAGGTAGGCAGCAGTCAATCAGGCCCTAGCTCCGTTCACTCCACTGAGACAAGGAACTCTCCCATATGGGACAAGTACACAAGTTTCATCCTGAAGCAGTGACCCCTGGTACATTAAAAAAATCCCGATGGTGGTCGCTTGACTAACAGGGACCCTCAGTGATCCACAGCCCATCACAGGTCGAAAGTAAGAGTAGTGACCGTTAACTCAGGGTTATCTGTGCACATCCTAATCTGTGCTTATATTGCTTTGTTTGCACTGAATAAATTGAAAATGTATAATATCGTGACGCAACATATGTACGGGTACATTGTTTACGGGGTGTCTTGTAGACAAAAGGGGCATGAACTTACATGTACCGTAGCTATAAAAGCAAGTTATTCGGACAGAAAAAGAGTCAGCTGAGGATTCTCGTGCAAATACTTGTCTAATTTGTTTTTGAATGTCTCAATTGAGATACTGTTTACGGTATCTGAGGGTAATCTGTTCCAGATATTTACAACTCTGTTAAAGAAGTATTTTGCTTCGTGGGACTGGAATCGTTTTCCCATAATTTTGCAGCCATTACTTCTGGTTTGACTCGACCGGTCTATATCAAAATATTTATTCATGTCTAAGTTGTCATATCCCTTCATGATTTTGAAAACTTCAATAAGGTCCCCTCTTAACCTGCGCTTCGTTAGGCTAAATAATTTAAGTTCTTCAAGGCGTTCCTCATATGGTTTGTTTCTAAGTCGTGGTATCATTTTTGTGATTCTTCGCTGAATTTTCTCTAATTTTTCAATGTCCTTTCTGTAGTACGGAGACCAGAATTGCACACAATACTCAAGATGGGGGCGCACTAGCGAGTTGTACAAGGCAAGTATGACTTTTTCCGATTTAAACTCGA
>NC_137036.1:12563811-12568811 GCF_032717465.1 Coenobita brevimanus
CCCCACCACACCCACCACAGCCACCACCAGCAGGAGACTCAGGCCTGTAGGGGAGAAATCACTCTTCAGAACCGGACCTCTCCACTAGGGATGCGTCGAGGTGGTGTATTGTAACTTTCTTTTGTTTTTTTTGATTATATATTGTTTCTGTGTGATATATAAAGTTTTTTTTATATGTTTATTGTATTTTAACCCCTTCCGTACGAGAGGTCAAAAATTAGATTACTCTCTCTCTCTTTTTCTTTCTCTCTCTCTCTCTCTCTCTCTCAAAATGGACTGAGACATCAAGGTAGTTATGGTGGTGTGGTGTTATGGTGCTGTGATATGTGGTGGTGTGGTGTTATGGTGGTGTGGTATGTGGTGCTGTGGTGTCACGGCGCTGTCGGGCAAGGAAGCTCCCTAACACATTTTCCTAAGCGATTTATTTTTATGGTTGGTTAAGATTAGATTGTGCCTATGCAGAGTATGGCGGTATTAGGATGACGCGCAACACAGAAGGCGATAGGAATGTACAAACAAAATAAATCGCTTATAAAGAGATGTCACGGAGCTTAATACGGGTCCTTGTGTCACTAGATATATCAGTTAATAATACAAAATAAAAAATGGACATTACTGGATAACCGAATTTGAGTTAGATAATAATAATAATAATAATAATAATAGTAATAATAACAAAAATAGTAATACTCACTTCTTAATTTCATTTTGGAGGCTGAATCCCCGATGGAGTGTAATAAATAGGTTAATAAATAAATAAATAACTTGAGGTGGGAGAATTAACCCCCACACACGCGTAGATCCTCCTTCCTCCTCGGCTGCCACGTCTCAACTGAGGGTGGAAGGGGGTCCGGCCGTCCTTATATACCCTCTCACCTCCAGCCCAAATCCGTCTTCGTTATTGCCACATCTTGGTCAGTTCCGGTTTTTCTTGAGCATTTCCGGCTGTGTGACCTGGGCTACGACGCGAGTAATTCCCCAAAGTGAAGGTCTGAAGGGAAAAGTATGCCATTCATAGCGTAACACCTTCTCCTGAGCGATTTATTTTGATTATTGTAAAAGCAATTCAAACACCGTCATATTCAACGTAAATAACGGATATTAACCAGGAAAATTATACTCTTATTGCATCAACTAGGCCTAAAACTCTCTCTCCATCTTAAATGCTGAGTTGTAGGAATATGTTGGCACCGGATATGATGCTAGTCACGAAGAAGTGTTGTGGAAAGGATGTAGAGCCGTAGTAACAATAGATTAACACTAGAATATGATGCTAGTCACGAAGAAGTGCTATGGAAAGGATGCAGAGCCGTAGTAACAATAGATTAACACTAGAATATGATGCTAGTCACGAAGAAGTGCTATGGAAAGGATGTAGAGCCGTAGTAACAATAGATTAACACTAGAATATGATGCTAGTCACGAAGAAGTGCTATGGAAAGGATGTAGAGCCGTAGTAACAATAGATTAACACTAGAATATGATGCTAGTCACGAAGAAGTGCTATGGAAAGGATGTAGAGCCGTAGTAACAATAGATTAACACTAGAATATGATGCTAGTCACGAAGAAGTGCTATGGAAAGGATGCAGAGTCGTAGTAACAATAGATTAACACTAGAATATGATGCTAGTCACGAAGAAGTGCTATGGAAAGGATGTAGAGCCGTAGTAACAATAGATTAACACTAGAATATGATGTTAGTCATGAAGAAGTGCTATGGAAAGGATGCAGAGCCGTAGTAACAATAGATTAACACTAGAATATGATGCTAGTCACGAAGAAGTGCTATGGAAAGGATGTAGAGCCGTAGTAACAATAGATTAACACTAGAATATGATGCTAGTCGCGAAGAAGTGTTGTGGAAAGGATGTAGAGCCGTAGTAACAATAGATTAACACTAGAATATGATGCTAGTCACGAGGAAGTGCTATGGAAAGGATGTAGAGCCGTAGTAACAATAGATTAACACTAGAATATGATGCTAGTCACGAAGATGTGCTGTGGAAAGGATGTAGAGCCGTAGTAACAATAGATTAACACTAGAATATGATGCTAGTCACGAAGAAGTGCTATGGAAAGGATGTAGAGCCGTAGTAACAATAGATTAACACTAGAATATGATGCTAGTCACGAAGAAGTGCTATGGAAAGGAATATGAACTATACTTGAAAGGAGTCAGTGATATGAATGAGAGAGAGAGAGAGAGAGAGAGAGAGAGAGAGAGAGAGAGAGAGAGAGGTTAAACTGTTCCGATTGGGGGGGTGACTGCGGTTAGGGAAAGTAATCGTGAGAGAGAGAGAGAGAGAGAGAGAGAGAGAGAGAGAGTAGTACAGCATGCAAAGAACTTACGTTTCTTCTTCATCTTCTTCATCACCGTCTTCATTATCATTATTATTATTATTATTATTATTATTACTGGGGCATAAGTTTATTGAGTGTGGTAGGGAAGGTATGTGGAAGAATTATTATAAAGTACGAGAGATATCAGAAGTCCTAGTGAGTGATGAACAGGGTGGCTTTAGGAGTGGCAGAGGATGTGTGGATCAAGTATTTGCAGTGAGACAGATAGCAGAGAAGGCTTGTGAGAAGGACCATAAGGTGTTTGTGGCATTGATGGATCTGGAAAAAGCATACGACAAAGTAGACAGAGAGGGATTGTGGAAAGTTTTGCGCATATATGGTGTAGATGGTAAGCTGCTAGGTGCTGTCAAGAGTTTTTATGATGGTAGTGAAGCATGTGTAAGGGTTAATGGGCATCTAAGTGAATGGTTCGTGATCGGTGTGGGCGTGCGACAAGGTTGTGTGATGTCTCCATGGTTGTTCAATATATATATGGATGGGGTGATGAGAGAAGTAAAAACACGAGTAATGGAGAGAGGGATGGCGTTGGTAATGAATGGTGATGGATGGAATATCTCAAATTTGTTGTATGCTGATGATGCAGTACTGCTTGCAAGTACCGGACAAGAACTTGGTAGGCTAGTGCAGAGTTTTGCTGGTGTCTGTGAGCGTCGTGCCATGAGAGTAAATGTAGAAAAGAGTAAAGTGATGGTTATTGAGAGAGAAGGTGACTCCCAGTGTGATGTCACAGTGAATGGAGAGAGACTGCAATTGGTGAGAGAGTTCAAATACCTGGGTACAGTGATAGAAAAGAGTAAAGTGATGGTTATTGAGAGAGAAGGTGACTCCCAGTGTGATGTTACAGTGAATGGAGAGAGACTGGAATTGGTGAGAGAGTTCAAATACCTGGGTACAGTGATAGAAAAGAGTAAAGTGATGGTTATTGAGAGAGAAGGTGACTCCCAGTGTGATGTTACAGTGAATGGAGAGAGACTGGAATTGGTGAGAGAGTTCAAATACCTGGGTACAGTGATAGAAAAGAGTAACGTGATGGTTATTGAGAGACAAGGCTCCCTTACTAAATTCTTGTGTTATTCATGCAATTTACGTCGAAACTGAACAGACATGAGAAGCAAACCAGGCGATATTAATGAGTTGTTTGGAAAATAAATCGCTAAGGAATAGGTGTTAGGGAGTATCCATACCTGACAAAAATAAAGGCCAATGGGTGATCTATCTATCTATCTATCTATCTGTTTGTCTATCTGTCTATCTATCTATCCACCTGTCTATATGTATAACTATCTATCTGTCAAATTATCCATCCATCTGTCTATCTATCTATCTATCTATCTATCCATCTACATTATCCATCCATCTGTCTATCTATTTATCTATCTATCTATCCATTTACCTATCTGTCTATATATCTATCTATCTCTAGCCAGACGCCATAATCCCGTAAGGGGTGGCAGTTTGTCTTTGAGTTAGTTGTTTTACGGGGAGGGGCACTAACCCTCCACCAACTCACTTGCTGACACGTAGGGAACATGTATGGGTTGGTTATATGGTTACCACCCAGCGTTGTAAATGGTTTCTTGGCTTACAAGAAACCATTTGGCTTGTCACTCAATGTAAAGCCACCTGTAAGGGAAAGAAAAGCAATAAGAAGTGACAGGAAAGATGGGAGAAATAGGAAGAGAGGAGGACAGGCACAGAAAAAGAATGATAGAAGCTAAGGAAGAAGTAGGCAGCACTACATCAAGTGAGTGGATGATAACAATTTGACCCAAAGCTTCGTTCTTTTGCAGCTTATTTCACGTAGCTCAGAGGCAGACAGAGGGAGAGTGCTACGGCTCTACATCCTTTCCATAGCACTTCTTCGTGACTAGCATCATATTCTAGTGTTAATCTGTTGTTACTACGGCTCTACATCCTTTCCATAGCACTTCTTCGTGACTAGCATCATATTCTAGTGTTAATCTATTGTTACTACGGCTCTACATCCTTTCCATAGCACTTCTTCGTGACTAGCATCATATTCTAGTGTTAATCTATTGTTACTACGGCTCTACATCCTTTCCATAGCACTTCTTCGTGACTAGCATCATATTCCAGTGTTAATCTATTGTTACTACGGCTCTACATCCTTTCCATAGCACTTCTTCGTGACTAGCATCATATTCTAGTGTTAATCTATTGTTACTACGGCTCTACATCTTTTCCACAGCACTTCTTCGTGACTTGCATCATGTTAAAGGTGTTGTGAGTAAAATGAATCGCTTAGGAAGAGGTGTTAGGGAGCGTTCGATGTGTGTGTGTGTGTGTGTGTGTGTGTGTGTGTGTGTGTGTGTGAACTGTATGTATAATTCTTCTCTCTCTCTCTCTCTCTCTCTCTCTCTCTCTCTCTCTCTCTCTATGTATGTATGTATATATGTATGTTTAGATGTATATTCATATGTGTGTTTGTATATGTATGTATGTATGTAATGCACCAACGTATGTGTGTGTGTGTGTGTGTGTGTGTGTGTGTGTGTGTGTGTGTGTGTGTGTGTGTGTGTGTGCGTAGCATCCCTCAACTTTCACTTTCCGCCCGTTATTGCCATCCAGTGAGCAATGTTTTTCTCAGTCTTCCCCTCCTCACTCCCCACTTCCCAT
>NC_137036.1:12576311-12586311 GCF_032717465.1 Coenobita brevimanus
CACCACACCACACCACACCACACCACACCCCACCCTGCCCTACCCCACCCTACTCTATCCCACCCCACACCACCACAACACACACACACACACACACACACACACACACACACACACACACACACACACACACACAGCGAGAAAGATGCGAAACGTAAGATAGGAGAGAGAGAGAGAGAGAGAGAGAATAGTTAGGTCCTGTGTAGCCTGCAGAGAAAATAAATCTAACTCTAATCTCTCTCTCTCTCTCTCTCTCTCTCTCTCTCTCTCTCTCTCTCTCTCTCTCTCTCACGCAACACAAACATGTCGCAGTGGAACGTGTTGAGTTTGTTTGTTTGTTTGTCTGTCTTGTTTGAGTGAGCCTACCAACACACGCACGCAAATCCCAGCACGCAATCTGGTAGTAGTAGTAGTAGTAGTAACAGCCTACACGTGGTGGCACTGATATAACTAGTAGTAGTAGTAGTAGTAGTAGTAGTAGTAGTAACAGCCTTCACGTGGTGGCACTGATATAACTAGTAGTAGTAGTAGTAGTAGTAACAGCCTTCACGTGGTGGCACTGATATAACTACTAGTAGTAGTAGTAGTAGTAGTAGTAACAGCCTTCGCGTGGTGGCACTGATATAACTAATAGTAGCAGTAGTAGTAGTAGTAGTAGTAGTAGCAGCAGTAGTAGTAGTAGTAGTAGTAGTCATATAAATATACAGTTTGATAATGTCACTCTATATATCGCCATACTCTGCATAAATAAATCGCTACGGAAGAGGTGTTAGGGAGCACAAATCCTTCCACTATCGCCACACTCTGCATAAATAACCTACAAGAATAAATCGCAAAGGAAGAGGTGTTAGGGAGCACAAATCCTTCCACTATCGCCACACTCTGCATAAATAACATAGAAAAGGATATTAACCAGCCATATCCAAGAATAAATCGCTAAGGAAGAGGTGTTAGGGAGGCGAGGTCAGGGTTAAGATGGTTTTCCCCAATACATTCACCTGGCCTGCTTCACCTGAGGGAGAGAGAGAGAGAGAGAGAGAGGATATTGTGTGTGTGTGTGTGTGTGTGTGTGTGTGTGTGTGTGTGTGTGTGTGTGTGTGTGTGTGTGTGAGATCCAGTGTTGGGTGTACATGGGTCAGAGGTCAAGGTTACGAGGTCAGGTCAGCAGCCTTCACGTGGTGGCACTGTGTACTGGGTGGAGCATCTGCGGCGTCCACCCGGGAGCCAAACCTGCTGCTATTTCCCTGCACCTCGCCGTGGGAAGGGCGCAGGTGCGACCCTGGTGGGGCGCTGTCTACCACAAGGGGGCGCCGGATCCCTACACGGTGTATGTACTGTACTGTGGCACGGCCCCACAGAACCACCGGCTTACCTGTGGTCGATGGGTATGCTCCCCCCACACACAGACCAACAATAAGTCAATACCCTCTCTTTCTCTCACGGCCACGGGGGATAATAAGGGTGATAATGAAGGTAATTAGCACATTCCTTAATTACATATAGTTGTGTGTCATTGTCTAGTGTGTGTAGTATTGTTGTCAGGGTGTTGGCAGTGTGTTGGCAGCGCCAGAATGGAGTTAGGGAGGGTGTTGGTAGGGTGGGTGAGTGTGGGTGGTGGAGGGGGAGGCGTGGGCAGGATAGGCTGGAGTGGGACTGGGTGTGAGTATGCCCTGTGAAGATGGAAAGTTAGTCGAGGCAGTTTGTGAGCTGATATTCAACAAAGAGAGAGAGAGAGAGAGAGAGAGAGAGAGAGAGAGAGAGAGAGAGAGAGAGAGAGAGATGATGAATAAGTAGGATGGGTTAGGATGGTGCTGGTTGGTGGGGTATGAAGGTGTGAGTATACCCTGTGAAGATGACTGCTGGAGTGAGGATTGCAAGGTGTAAGTCAGAGGCTGGGGAGCAGAAAATGGGGGCAGGAGTGGGCGGGATGGTCTGGGGAGGAATACACCCTGCAAAATAATATAAAAACATGTTATTTCATTCAAAGTTTTCTCCTAGAATAACAACAACAATAATAACAACAGTAAGCAAGGGCAGGGCTCCCATATACCTTGCACTTAGCGACGCGGGTCCAGAAGGCATATACAGGTGCGTGGCAAATTTTACGTAGCGATTTAGTTTGCTTATTACATGTTATAATTGCCTTTATATATATCATTTAATCACTGATAAAGATTACAGTGATACAGAAAGGGATAGTAAGGTGTTAGGTATAAAATAAATCGCTTAGAAAGTGGTGTTGGGGAGAGATAGATAGATAGAGAGAGAGAGAGAGAGAGAGAGAGAGAGAGAGAGAGAGAGAGAGTTAAGTACAAATACCCTTGAGTGACAAAGGGATTTCCCATACTCTCTCTCTCTCTCTCTCTCTCTCTCTCTCTCTCTCTCTCTCTTAGAAGGATCAGGAATTATATTGATTCCTGTACGTATAAAATTTGAGTACACACACACACACACACACACACACACACACACACACACACACACACACAGTTCTAATTCATTCTTGCTTTTCATCTCTGCGTGTGCGTATATGTGAGTGTGTATATAACTTGTCGCACGCACACACACACACACACACACACACACACACACACACACACACACAAACACACACACACACACACACACACACACACACACACACACACACACGTCATTATTTCATCTGCCTACCTACCTACCTACCTACCTACCTACCTACCTTCCTACCTACCTACCTACCTACCTATCTGCCTACCTACCTACCTATCTGCCTATCTACCTACCTACCTACCTACCTTGCCCACTCCTGCCACTACCAACCTCCCTACCCACCTACCAACCTACCTACCTACCTACGTACCTACCTACACATCCTTATCCCTAGCAAGGCTTTCTCTCACACCTTCAGTTTCCCTGCAGGGGGTGTGGGAGGGGCTGCTGGTGTGTGTGTGTGTGTGTGTGTGTGTGTGTGTGTGTGTGTGTGTGTGTGTGTGTGAGAGAGAGAGAAGTTATATACACACTCACATTACCCACACGCAGAGATGAAATGCAAGAATGAATAAGAACTGTGTGTGTGTGTGTGTGTGTGTGTGTGTGTGTGTGTGTGTGTGTGTGTGTGTGTGTGTGTGTGTGTGTTTTATTAATGGATTTTTATGTGGCTTTGGACGTTTTACACTTTATTTTTTATTTTTGAGTATACATATATATATATATAAAATCTCTGACTGGCTAATACAGCATCTTGTGTATATGTCTTTCCTGTAAATACTATCCTAATGACAGACCTATACTGGATTCCAACAACTATTATTTCCACCAATCAGTAAAACACGTACAGGATTATTTCTTGTACACACCACGTTTAGTACACCACTGTATGTACATTATCAAGTAGCTGGGAGTACATGCGTAGTGAGAGGATGTGTGTACAGTTTATGTGGCTCAGGGAACTCGGTGGACTTATAGACTGGGATGACCTAAGCTGACATGCACAAGATCAGTCATCATCATCATCATTATTATTATTGTTATTATTACTCCTATTATTATTATTATTATTATTCAGGGGCCAGAGTGGGTTAGTTTCACTCTATCGCCACTTTCCCTGGCACAGTGTGGGTAGTGGAAGGGCGAGTCTTGCTGGGTATAGTGCTTGTTGGTTGTTTCCTGTGTGTGTGTGTGTGTGTGTGTGTGTGTGTGTGTGTGTGTGTGTGTGTGTGTGTGTGTGTGTGTGTGTGTGTGTGTGTGTGTGTGTGTGTGTGTGTGTGTGTGTGTGTGAGAGAGAGAGAGAGAGAGATTTAAAACTTAGTAGTAAGGTTTCTGTAAGGCGGTATTCTCGTAGGTAAAGAGCGCTCCCTACAACCTGATCCTAAGCGATTTATTTATGGGTATCGCTGTCAATATCCTTTTGTAAGTTCTTTATGCAGAGTATGGCGATATTGGAAAGATTTATTTTTTTTATTAACCGCGAGAGGTGATGAAGAGAGCAATGACAAAGCCTGGGATGGAGGAGTGGCTGGTTAGGGTGGTTATGGCCATGTATGTGGGTAGATATGTATGTATGTATGTGGGTAGATGTGTACGTGGGAAGATATGTGTATATGTATGTGGGTGCTCACACCCAGGTAAGAGTGAATGGAGATTTGAGTGATGAGTTTTCCGTGAATGTTGGTGTGCATCAGGGGTCAGTCTTGAGCCCCTTGTTGTTTATCATGGTACTTGAAGCCCTCTCACGTGACTTCAAAAATGGACTCCCATGGGAGATGTTGTATGCTGATGATTTGGTGTTGACTGCTGAGAATCAAAGGAAGGCGGAGGAAAGATTTAGGAAGTGGAGAGACGGACTTAGGCACAAGGGCTTGAGAGTAAATGCAGATAAAACAAAAGTGATGGTATCTAGGGCTGGTGGTGGTACTGTCAAAGCAGAGGGAGTGTGGCCATGTGTGGTTTGCCACAAGGGCGTGAGAAGTAACTCCATCTTGTGCAGTGTTTGTGATAAGTGGGTGCATAAGAGATGTAGTGGTATTAGAGGTAGACTGCAAGATAATGCAGTGTTTGTGATAAGTGGGTGCATAAGAGATGTAGTGGTATTAGAGGTAGACTGCAAGATAATGCAGTGTTTGTGATAAGTGGGTGCATAAGAGATGTAGTGGTATTAGAGGTAGACTGCAAGATAATGCAGTGTTTGTGATAAGTGGGTGCATAAGAGATGTAGTGGTATTAGAGGTAGACTGCAAGATAATGCAGTGTTTATGATAAGTGGGTGCATAAGAGATGCAGTGGTATTAGAGGTAGACTGCAAGATAATGCAGTGTTTGTGATAAGTGGGTGCATAAGAGATGTAGTGGTATTAGAGGTAGACTGCAAGATAATGCTGATTTCATGTGTGTGGTGTGTCAGGGAGAGCAGGTGGAGATTGTCAGGCGTGAAAGGATTGATCTTGCTAGTGAGTCTCTTGAGTGTGTGGAAGAGTTTTGTTATTTAAGAGACATGTTATGTGCTGGAGGTGGGGCTGGAGCAGCTCTGTGGCTAGAGTGAGGAGTGTTTGGAAGAAGTTCAGGGAGCTGTTGCCTCTCCTGACACTGAGAGGGCTCTCTCTCCGTGCTAAGGGATCTTTGTATGCGGCATGTGTTAGGAGTGTAATGCTGTGTGGTAGTGAGACCTGGGCAGTAAAGGAAGAGGATAATCGCAGGCTCAAATGTACAGAAATGACAATGATTAGGTGGATGCGCAGTACGTCCTTGAATGTGAGGCCTGGGGGGGCTAGGTTTACGATGGAAAAGTTGAGAGGTAGGATATGACTGGACTGGACTGATGTTGTGATGAGGAGGGGTAGATTGAGATAGTTTGTGGTGAGAATGAAGAGTTGAGAGAAAGGATGGGACTGGAGTGTATTGGTGTTGTGATGAGGAGGAGTAGATTGAGATGGTTTGGGCATGTGGAGAGGATGGGGGATGACAGTTGGGTGCGGAAGGAGAGAAGTGTGAACGTCGGGGGTAGAGTTGCGAGAGGCAGACCGAAAAAGACCTGGGACGATGTGAGAGTGTGACCTCAAGGATCCGGAACTGAACAGGGAGGCTGCCAGAGATCGAGCAGCATGGAGAGCCGCCAGTAGGTGACCAAGGCCGACGCAGGAAGGATGTTGGAGCATTTATAAACAATACAATACTATACCAACAATACTTTTGTGTATTATAATATGGTGTATTTATTTATTTATATTCTCTCTCTCTCTCTCTCTCTCTCTCTCTCTCTCTCTCTCTCTCTCTCTCTCTCTCTCTCTCTCTCTCTCTCTTCCTAGATTTCACCCCTCTCCCCCCCGCCCGCCCGTGCTGCGATGGGCGTGGGCGGGACAGGAACGCAGCTTAGAGTGGAAAGTGGGTGTGGGTGGCTGAGTTCCCGCCCTCATCGCTTTCTCTCTCACTTCCTCACTCTCTCCCTCTCTCACTCTCTCACTTTGGTTAGTTCATCATCATCATCAGCCGTACCTTCAAACCTTCTCAATTCTCGAACAGACAGACAAATGAGGAAGTAAAGGAGCGTTGTGGAGTGTGTGAGTAAGATAGAGGGAGGGAGGGGGAGGTCGAGGATGAGATGGAGGGATGGAGTTGAGAGGTATATGAAAGAGGGGGATATAAGTTGGAAGGAGGGCAGCGAAATGGCAAGGGACAGGGCGACATGGAGGCGATTTGTTTGTGGCCACCCCTTAAGGGATTAAGGCGTCTGGCTATAGATAGACAGATAGATAGATAGATAGATAGATTTCTGGTATCCCTCCTTAATAACCACTTCAGTACGAGGCCCAAATTGACGACTATTAAGGAAGCTCCCTAACACCTTTTCCTAAGCGATTTATTTTGTTTATTACACCTTACTGTCCTCTTCTGTGTTACATAAATCCTTCCAATATCGCCCTAACACCTTTTCCTAAGCGATTTATTTTGTTTATTACACCTTACTGTCCTCTTCTGTGTTACATAAATCCTTCCAATATCGCCCTAACACCTTTTCCTAAGCGATTTATTTTGCTTATTACACCTTACTGTCCTCTTCTGTGTTACATAAATCCTTGCAATATCGCCCTAACACGTTTTCCTAAGCGATTTATTTTGTTTATGACACCTTACTGTCCTCCTCTGTGTTACATAAATCCTTGCAATATCTCCCTAACACCTTTTCCTAAGCGATTTACTTTGCTTATTACACCTTGCAGTCCTCTCCTGTGTTACATAAATCCTTCCAATATCGCCATACTCTGCAAAAATAACGTACAAAAGGATATTAACCAGCCATATCCAAAAATAAATCGTTAAGGAAGAGGTGTTAGGGAGCTTCCTTAACAGACGAGAATAAGGACTTTAGAAGGAAGAGAGAGAGAGAGAGAGAATTAGTCTAAGATCTTAACATATGACCTCTTACCTATAATCCAGTATTCTGTCTATCTATCTATCTATTGCCAGACGCCTTAATCTCTC
This sequence comes from Coenobita brevimanus, assembly GCF_032717465.1. Taxonomy (NCBI): domain Eukaryota; kingdom Metazoa; phylum Arthropoda; class Malacostraca; order Decapoda; family Coenobitidae; genus Coenobita; species Coenobita brevimanus. The sequence continues at coordinate 12,583,268 of NC_137036.1, forward strand.
AAGGGGTGGCCACAAACAAAGCGCCTCCATGTCACTCTGTCCCCCGCCATTTCACTGCCCTGCTCCCAGCTCACACCCCCTTCTCTCATATACCTCTCCACTCCATCCCCCCATCTCATCCTCGGCCTTCCCCTCCTTCTCTCGCCCTCCACCTCACTCACATACACTCTCCTCGTCAGTCTCTCGCTCTCCATCCTCTCCACATGGCCAAACCACCTCAGTGTGTTTCTCCTAACGCTTCCTATCACATCCACATCCACACCACAACGCTCTCTCACTTCCTCATTCGTCAGCCTGTCTCTCCATGTGACTCCACAGGCTCCTCTCAAATAACTCATTTCCACTGCTCTCACTCCTGACTTGTGTCCCTCCAACAAGGTCCAAGCTTCACTTCCATACGTTAGAGTTGGTATCACAATACTGTCATGTAGTAACTTTTTCACTTCCATGCTCACTTCCCTGTTTCTTATCACTGCTTTCAAGGAACAACAACCTTTCTTCCCTGCTGTACCCTTTCAAGCACTTCACCCTCCAAACCTCCATCCTTACTCATCACACTACCCAAGTACTTAAACGTACTCACATTTTCCAATTCCTCACCATCCAACCTCACTGTACATTCACTGACTTCACTTCTCTCAAAGACCATAACTTTACTCTTCCCTACATTCACCTTTAGATTCCATTACAGACACACTCTCCCAAACTCATCCACCAAGCCTTGCAGCTCCCCTTCGTCTTCACTTAACAACACAGTATCATCTGCAAACAACAGTACAGGGAGTTTCCAAACACTGCCCTCCCTCATTAGGGCCACTCCAACTTCCACTGCCCTACTTGTATCTCTTTTATAACCCCATCCATGTACAGATTGAACAACCATGGAGACATGACACATCCCTGTTTCAACCCAACCTTCAAATAGAAAAATTCACTCAGTTCACCATCCACATGCACTGCAGCCTTAGCACCCTCATACATACTCTTCACAGCATTCAACAACTTCCCATCCACTCCATAATCAATCCTTGTCTATCCACCCTGTCATATGCTTTCTCCAAATCCATGAAAGCCGCATACAACTTCTTTCCCTTCTCTAGAAACTTTTCCACTAAAGATCTAAGAATGAATATCTGATCTACACAACCTCTTCCTTTCTTAAAACCTCCCTGTTCTTCTCCAACTAATTCCTCTGTTATTTCCCTCACTCTGTCAGTAAGTATCCTGCCATACACTTTTTCTATTATACTAAGAAGACAGATGACCCTATGATTACCACACACTTCTTTTTCCCCTTTTCCTTTGTACAAGGGAATAATTATACCCGACTTCCAATCCTCCGGGACTCTACCTTCCTCCCAGGCCAATCTGCACATCTTCCACATCCATTCTACTACTATCTCTCCCCCATGCTTCAGCATTTCACCACACACTCCATCAATTCCTGGGGCTTTCCGCGATTCAACTTTCTTCATTGCTTCCACAACTTCTATCCTACTGATTTCTTCCTGTCTTCTCACCTCCCTCCTTCTCCCAGCCATTCCCCAGCCACTTATACTCGCATTACTTCCATCCTCTATGTTCAACAATTCCTTAAAGTGTTCCTTCCATCCTCCTGAGTTCTTCATTCTCTCACGACATAAAAAATTCAGTTGACCTTGATATAATAGGTCACCTCATTCGCCGACCCCCAAGTGCAGTAACGAGTTTGTGTCAGATGAGATTGTTTGTTTCGTTTGCACACACACACACACACACACACACACACACACACACACACACACACACACACACATTAATTAATGAAACACACACACACACACACACACACACACACACACACACACACACACACACACACACACACATTAATTAATGAAACACACACACACACACACACACACACACACACACACACACACACACACACATAATCACAGTATTGAGCCTCTGTAGTCCAAGGACGAATCATTACATTTACTTCTGGGAAATCCCTCTCTCTCTCTCTCTCTCTCTCTCTCTCTCTCTCTCTCTCTCTCTCTCTCTCTCTCAGGTGTGTCAGAAGTGTCAGGTGTGTCAGAAGTGTCAGAAGTGTCAGGTGTGTCAGAAGTGTCAGGTGTGCCAGAAGTGTCAGGTGTGCCAGAAGTGTCAGGTGTGCCAGAAGTGTCAGGTGTGCCAGAAGTGTCAGGTGTGTCAGAAGTGTCAGGTGTGTCAGGTGTCAGGTGTGTCAGAAGTGTCAGGTGTCAGAAGTGTCAGGTGTGTCAGGTGTGTCAGAAGTGCCAGGTGTCAGAAGTGTCAGGTGTGTCAGAAGTGTCAGGTGTGTCAGAAGTGCCAGGTGTCAGAAGTGTCAGGTGTGTCAGAAGTGTCAGGTGTGTCAGAAGTGTCAGGTGTGTCAGAAATGTCAGGTGTGTCAGAAGTGTCAGGTGTGTCAGAAGTGTCAGGTGTGTCAGAAGTGTCAGAATTTGAAAATATTTTAAAATGAGAACAGTTCAAAAATATCCACGCATTTTATTTATTTTTTTCTATTATTTTTTTTCTATTGGCGACCATCATCCACTCACTTGATGTAGTGCTGCCTACTTCTTCCTTAGCCTTTATCATTCTTTTTCTGTGCCTGTCCTCCTCTCTTCCTATTTCTCCCATCTTTCCTGTCACTTCTTATTGCTTTTCTTTCCTTTACAGGTGGCTTTACATTGAGTGACAAGCCAAATGGTTTCCTGTAAGCCAAGAAACCATTTACAACGCTGGTTGGTAACCATATAACCAACCCATACGTGTTCCCTACGTGTAGGCAAGTGGGTTGGTGAAGGGTTAGTGCCCCTCCCCGTAAAACAACTAACTCAAAGTCAAATGGCCACCCCTTACGGGATTATGGCGTCTGGCAATAGATAGATAGAATTCCGGGATATGATTGGAAGGGAATAAATCGACGAAATTCATGCGTTAAGGCACAAGGAGGGGAGGGAGGGGACGGAGGAGGAAGGGGGACGGGGAAGACGGGAAGTATATAAAGAAGGAGGGGTCGGCGTGGCGGGCAGTGAAAG
>NC_137036.1:12596311-12623811 GCF_032717465.1 Coenobita brevimanus
CCAGCCATCTCCCGAACAACTCCAGTTCTCCTTCGCACTTCATCATTCCGCACTCGATCCATACGCCTCACTCCACACATACTCCTCAGACGCAAGTACAGATAAATAAAGTAAATGATAAAGGAAGAATAAAGCAGATAAAGGAAGAGTAAAGCAGCAAAGTAGGAAGTGCTTTGTGGGGTGAGTGAAAGTGACTGACGCGTCTTGTAAGTGAAAGTAGATGTGAGCTGGGTCATTTCTCTCTCTCTCTCTCTCTCTCTCTCTCTCTCTCTCTCTCTCTCTCTCTCTCTCTCGCTGTGTGTGTGTGTGTGTGTGTGTGTGTGTGTGTGTGTGTGTGTGTGTGTGTGTGTGTGTGTGTGTGTGTGTGTGTGTGTGTGTGTGTGTGTTCTCCCTTCCTTCATCTCTGTCATCTTGTTTCTTGCTAGTTTCTCTCTCTCTCTCTCTCTCTCTCTCTCTCTCTCTCTCTCTCTCTCGGACAAACAAGGAGAGAAATCAGTCAGTAAAGTGAATGTTCCAAGAAAACGGAGGAGCTTTAAGGGGTAGCTTTGCCAAATTCTTCACCTTTACAGTGAAAGATTTGGCACTGCGCACACACACACACACACACACACACACACACACACACACACACACACACACACACACACACACACACACACATGCTGATGGTGATGTTGCTTATTACACACACACACACACACACACACACACACACACACACACACATACACACATGCTGATGGTGATGTTGCTTATTACACACACACACACACACACACACACACACACACACACACACACACACACACATGCTGATGGTGATGTTGCTTATTACACACACACACACACACACACACACACACACACACACACACACACACACACACACATGCTGATGGTGATGTTGCTTATTACACACACACACACACACACACACACACAAAGATAGATGGATAGATGTGTAGATATGGAATGGCACTGTACATACATACATACATTCTTCATTTATTACTATTATTGTTGTTGTTGTTATTATTATTATTATTATTATTATTATTATTATTATTATTATTATTACTACTACTACTGATGGTTATTATTATCTCCAACATCATCAGTCATTATTATTATTATTACCACAACCACTACTACTACCACCACCACCACCACCACCACCACCACCATCATCATCATCATTTTCATTACACATCTCCTCCTTTTTTCAGCACCATGTCACGCCTACCAACCCTGCTGACCTTGTTCCTTCTGCTGACCTCTTCGGCGTTGGGTCAGGAGCGAAACAGCTGGTCCTGGGGGCCTGATGATGGCAACAGCGCCCCAGCCCCGGCCAAGAAAGACCCCGCCACGCCCCGGCAGATTTCCGGAAGGTCCCTCGCATCGTCAGACACTTCCTTCACCGTCATCTCCGCGCCGACAGTCTCCTCCCACGCGGCGCCGCTACAGGCCAACCATCGCCCTGCATTTCCACCATCACACAGCCTCTCTCAAGCCGTACACACTGCCTCTCCATCCGTGCACAAGCTCTCCCCAGCCGTGCACACTGCCTCCCCTGCCACACACGCCCCTGCAGGCTTTCACGGCACTCCAGTCTCTGTCAACATCGCCGCACCAACACCAGCTAAGGCCAGGGGGGACGGCAAGAGTGAGGGTCGGCTTCTCGGCCTAAAAGACAAGTTCTGCGAGTATGGCCTGGGATTTGATGTGAGTATTTTCTTGAAATTTTGAGTAGCGTTTTAAGAAAATTTGAAGTCCCTAACACCTTCCCTCTGGCGATTTATCTGGTCAGGTTTGTAGGACTCTTTTTAGGCTTTGCGGGTACTGCTTAGGATTTGATGTGAGTATTGCGTTGAGGATCTGAGTCGTATTCCTAACACCTTTCCCTTGGTGATTTATCTGGGCAATTAAGTCATATTCTAAGGTCCCTTGGAGAATTCGCTTTAAAATCTTATCAGTTAATTCTTCATATGACAGGTTTATAACACGTTTTACTAAGCGATTTATTTTGCTTAGTACGCCTTGCAGTCCTCTTCTCTGTTACATAAATCCATCCATTGTCGGCGTACCCCTCATACATAACATACAAAATGATATTAGCCAGTCTTATCCGAAAATAAATCGCTAAGGAAGAGGTGTTAGGGAGCTTATCGGACAAGAATATGAGCCCTGTTTACGGTAATCCATAAGACTCAGAATTTGACATGCATGATAAACACCTTCAAAAAATTAGATGAGGCGAATGTTAATACTGAGAATAAGGCCTGATGGGTAAATACGTATGGAAGTGAAACCTGGACCTTGTTGGAGGGACACAAGTCAAGAGAGCAGTGGAAATGAGTTATCTGAGAGGACCCTGTGGAGTTACACGGAGAGACAGACTGACAAATGAGGATGTGAAGGAGAGTTGTGGTGTGGATGTGATAGGAAGCATTAGGAGGAACACATTGAGGTGGTTTGGCCATGTGGAGAGGATGGAGAGCGAAAGATTGACGAGGAGAGTGTATGTGAGTGAGGTGGAGGGGGGGAGAGGGAGGGGGAGGCCGAGGATGAGATGGAGGGATGGGGGTGGAGAGGTATATGAGAGAGGGGGGTGTGAGCTGGGAGCAGGGCAATGAAATGGCGGGGGACAGGGCGACGTGGAGGCGATTTGTTTGTGGCCACCCCGTACGGGATTGAGGCGTCTAGCAATAGATAGATAGGAAGAATAATAACCTCTGCCAGTGAAATTGCGGGAGGCTATGTATTCACTTATGTCTGTCTGTCTGTTTGTCCACACGATAAATCCAAAAGTTCTCAATGCATTCCAGTAAGATTTTGTGGAAGACTGGGCCATGGGTCAAGGAATAATTGATTAAATTTGGGGACGCATCCGGATCCTATTTAATGGCAATGGCACTGGTGAAGGAATGTGCTCTCTAAGTGCATTCTAGTTTGAAATGTATCTATAAAAAAAACATTATGTGCAGTTGATTAGGTGTGTGAGGTAGAGCCAGGATTCCAGGGGCTTGAGCAACGTGTGAGTGAGTGTGTGGCCCACTTCCCTAGACAAGCTGTTGCTAGTTCTTCCTCTGTCGTCTTTTCTGCCTCTTTGTGTTCTGAACCCTACATCACCCCATCCTTAGGTGGGAAAAATGACGATGATGATAGCAGTAGTAGTAGTAGTAGTAGTAGTAGTGGCAGTAGTAGTAGTAGTTGTAGTAGTAGTAAAAGTAGTAATGGTGATGATAATAATGATGATGATGATAAAAATAATAGTAAATGATGATGATAACTGATACTAATAATGACAGCAGTAGTAGTAGTAGTAGTAGAGGGAATAATGTTGTTGTTGTTGTTGTTGTTGATGTAATACTTGGGAATACTTAATGAATGTCTGTGTGAATATTAATCGTCTGTTTTTTACCACAGTGCAAGAAGGGCTACCACAAGGGCGGGTTGAGCCACCACGACATCTCGTACGTGCAGCCCGTGCAGGTCGTGCCTGTAGGAGGGCCCATCGCAGCCGTGCCCATCCACCACAAGGCTAAGGGCTACTATCCACCCCCTGTCTACCATCCACCACCCGTGTACCACCCTCCACCCACCTACCACGCTCCGCAGTCATCCTACGCAGCACCGGCCTATCCTGCCCCGTCCTATGGTCCCCCTAAGGCATCCTACGGCCACAAGGGACACGTCAGCCACACCCACACCCACCACCACCACTACGACCAGCATGGACACTCCTTCTCAGGCTACGCGAAGGACAACTCTTTCGGCAGCAGCAACGCGCCGCTCTCCACAGACTCGTCCTTCAGTTCCGTAGACAAGATTGGAAGCTCCCTGCCAGTGGTGCCTCCCAGACCATCTCCAACCACCTCCTTTTCTGGCTCAAACTCCTTCGGGTCAAGCTCCATCGGCTCAAGTTCCTTTGGCTCAAACTCCTTCGGCTCAAACTCCTTCGGCTCAAACTCCTTTGGCTCAAACTCATTTGGCTCAAAGTCCTTCGGCTCAGGTTCCTTCGAGTCCTTCTCTCCGATCACCAATACCTTCGGCTCCTCTTCCTCCCACTTCTCCAGCTGCCAGTGCGTGGAGGCGAGGTACTGCCCACTTTCCGACGTCGTCCCGAGATCCAACAACGACATCCTCCCTCTCATCAACGCCAGAAGTAAGAACACAGACATCCTTTCAACAGCGGATGAGGATTCTGAGGGTACGGCAGCTTCGGAGGACAGCAAACTGATAGTGAAGAGGGAGGGGAAGAAGGAGGAGGAGGAGAAGAAGGCCGAGGAGGAGGGGGAGAAGGAGGAGAAGAGTGAGAGGAGGAGGAGGGACACCATTATCTTCGAGGACTCCAAGAGGGACACGAGAGACGCCACGTTCTTCAGAGACCAGACCAGCGGCATCTCCTCCAGCAGCCGCCAGGGGGTTAGTAGGTCGCAGGAGGTCATAGTAGGTCATGGCAGAGGTCACACGTCAAAGAAGACACCAAAATAAAAGTCATATTACGTCACAGTAGTCACACAACGTCACAGTCAGGGCAGAGGTCACAGTAGGTCAAAGAGGCCACAGTAAAGGTCTCAGAAAGTAATAGTAGGTCATGATTGAGGTCACACGTCACAGTAGGTCAAAGTACTAGTCTTAACAGGTCACGGTAGAACACAGGTCATAATACAGGTCATATAATGTCACACTGGGTCACAGAAGAGGTCAAGCAGCATCACAGTAGGTCACAGTCCAGTACATCAGACTCAACAGGTCACAATAGGTTGCATTATGGGTCACGCTAGGTCATAAAACAGGTCACACAGCATTTCAATAGGTCACGGTAAGAGTCACATGTCATAATAGGTCGCAGAGGTCACACAATCACAGTAAAGGTCAAAGAAGGCTCCCAAAGAGATGATATAGGTCGGTATTAGGTCACTACACAAACTATTCTCTTTTCACTTTAACTTGGCCTAAAATTGCCATCTCTCCATCTTCAATCCTGAGCTGTAATAAGAGACAAGTCCTAGAATATGGTGCTAGTCACGAAGAAGTGCCATGGAGAGGATGAAGAGCCATAGTATTATCTTCTTCTGCCACTGTTCTGCGTGAAGTAAGCTGCAAAATGATGAATTTCTGGGCCAAGTTTGGGTGAAAGGAGTATAGCACTTCCATACATTCTTTAATTTCGGACACTGACTTGAAATAACTTTAGATATCAAACATTAGGGCACGAAGGTGGAATATTAATAAACAGATGCGTGTGGAAGGTGAGTGATGTGAACTCTGGGAGCAGGGTTACAAGAGGCAGACCCAAAAAGACCTGGGACGAGGTCATAGAGTGTGACCTCAGGGATAAGGGATTGAATAGGGGCACTGGCAGAGATCAAGCAGTGTGGAGAGCGCCATTAGGTGACCAAACCCAACAGATGCATACTGGAGCCTTTATAAACGAAATGATACGATACAGGGAGTGAAATGCACGTACATACAAGGTTTGTCGTAACTTATATTTATTTGTACAGGAAGAACTAGAGACATAGGAATATATTATGCTGTCTCCTTTCTCGTTCGTCCTGCATAAAACAGATACAGCTTACGGTAATATTTCCCTAGCTGATGTGATTTATGTTTTGAAGGGGGAACAGAAGACCTGGGGAGACTTGACCCTCTCATTTCCTTACCCTCATGCACGAAGTGGTCCAAATTACGAGTGAGAAACGACTGCAAAAATGAATCTACTCCCCCAGGAATTTGAGTAATGAATTTGAAGGTGATGTGTGTGTAGGTTAGATGTAAATAAAGTCGCATTATATGTGGTAAAACTTGCTCTGGGTCTTGCCAAAAAAAAAAAGTGCATTGTTTCGTAAAACTTGCTCTTAATGCTGTAAAAACTGCTGTGAAATCTCTTAAAAACTGTTTGCATCTTGATAAACTTGCCCTTCATCTAGTAAAATTCGCTCTGGATCTAACAAAATTGAGCTAAATCTCGTAGAAAATGCTCCAAATCTTATCAAACTTGCTCTGAATCTTGTAAACTGTTCCACCTCTCGTAAAAATTGCTTAGAATCCTGCTAACCTTGCTCTAAATCTTGTAAAACGTGATCCAAACATTGCAAAATTACTCTGATTTTTGTAACAATGATCTGATTCATGTAAAATTTGCTCTGATTCTTATAAAATTGCTCTGAATATTTAAAAATTCCTCTGAATCTTGTAAACATTGCTTTGGATCTTGTAAAATAAATTGTTGTGAAAGTTTTAAATTCTGTCGCAACTAACTGGCTTCCATTTTCACCCACAGGCCAGCCTCAACCGCTGTAGCTTCGGCGAGGTGTGTTGCCGCAATCCAGTTTTCCGACAACAACGTGAGATCAACTCCTGCGGCCGCCATCGCAACGCCATCGGACTGCTGGGTCGTGTCAAGAATCCGCACTTCGAGCAAGGCGACACCGAGTTTGGCGAGTATCCGTGGCACGCGGCCATCTTGAGGCGGGAGAACCGGGACAATGTTTATGTTTGTGGCGCGGCGCTCATCGACAGCCGCCATCTTATCACCGCTGCTCATTGTGTGTCAGGGTAAAGAGAATCTGTTTTTATCTTTATTTGTATATGAAAACTATGATGATGATGGTTAACTGTTTCTTTGTCCACTGAAGGGAGAATAAGGACATTGTTTATGTTTGTGACTCTGTGTTTAACGACAGTCGCCATCTTGTCACCACCACTCATTACATCTCAAGGTGATGACTGAATTCTTCTTTATATGCATACTAGCAGGGGTGCCAGAATTTCCCGAGTAAAAATAAAATGACTGCGAATACTGATGTTGCGAAGGACCCTGTGGGGGCATCCTCCTGTGCGAGACAATCCCCCAAGGTCCCATTTTACCCATTAGACTTATACTCCTCCCTGGGCTAATTTAAAAGGAGATACAGTATACTTCCCATGCACCTATTCTCTCCATGAACTTACTTTCCCACTGACCATCCACCTACCCACCCTGCCCCATCATACCCACCCACACTGCCCCACTCTACCCCACCACACCCACTCACACTGCCCTACCCTACCCTATCACACCCACCCACATTGCCCCACCCTACCCTATCACACCCACCCACACTGCCCCACCCTATTCCATGACACCCACCCACACTGCCCCACCCTATTCCATCACACCCACCCACACTGCCCCACCCTATTCCATCACACTCACCCACACAGCCCCAACCTGCCCACCACACCCACCCACACTGCCCCACCCTACCCCATCACACCCACTCACACTGCCTCACCCTACCCCATCATACCCACCCACACTGCCCCACCCTATTCCATCACACCCACCCACACTACCCCACCCTATTCCATGACACCCACCCACACTACCCCAACCTGCCCCACCCCGCCCATCCACCACCCAACCCTGCCCATCCACATCCACGCACCCAACCCTGCCCATCCACCACACCCAGACTGCCCACCCTTCCCACCCACCTCAATGCTCATCCCATCCACCCACCCACCCTATTGCAATACCGAAGTGGAAATTAAAATCTATAGTAACAGGCCACCATATTTACAGTATATCTATCTATTGCCAGACGCCTCAATCCCGTACGGGGTGGCCACAAACAAATCGCCTCCACGTCGCCCTGTCCCCCGCCATTTCGCTGCCCTGCTCCCAACTCACACCCCCCTCTCTCATATACCTCTCCACCCCATCCCTCCATCTCATCCTCTGCCTTCCTCTCTAGTTCTAATTTTGGCCACTAGGAGCGCCACTTCAGCAAACTTAAATCACTAGGGAAGGAAAATAAGTATGTATATATGTGTTTTCCTTTCTAGTATGTACCTCTGCCTCCTCCTCTAGTATGTATATGTGTTTCCTCTTCTAGTATGACTTTTTTTATATATATTTTCTCTGTCTCTTGTAGGGAAAGACACAGAATTGCCAACTCTCTCTCTCTCACAATTAACCAAAAAACAACACACACACACACACACACACACACACACACACACACACACACACGAGACCATATCTCTTTGTCTCTCTCTCTCTCTCTCTCTCTCTCTCTCTCTCTCTCTCTCTCTCTCTCACACCCACACACACACACCCACACACACACACACCCTCTCTCTCATACACCCTCTCTCTCTCACACTCTCTCTCTTCCAGGCTAACCCCAGCAGAGCTCAAGGTCCGGGTGGGTGAGTGGGACGTGGGCAGTGATACCGAATTCTACCGGCATCAGGAGCGAAACGTGGCAGGGCTTTACACCCATCCGGAATTCTACTCTGGCAACCTTAACAACGATGTGGCCGTCATTAGGGTCGATCACCGCATTGATTTCGTTGGCAAGTGAGTCTCTGGCCCCTAACACCTGTTCCTGAGCGATTTATTTTGCTTATTACATTTTGCTGTCATCTTCTGTGTCATTTAAACCCCTAACACCTCGTCCTCAGCGATTTATTTTGCTTATTACACCTTACTGTCCTCTTCTGTGTTACATAAATCCTTCCAATATCGCCCTAACACCTTTTCCTAAGCGGTTTATTTTTCTTATTACACCTTACTGCCCTCTTCTGTGTCATTTAAATCCCTAACACCTCTTCCTTAGCGATTTATTTTGCTTATTACACCTTACTGTCCTCTTCTGTCATTTAAATCCCTAACATCTCTTCCTTAGCGAATTATTTTGCTTATTACGTCTTACTGTCCTCTTGTGTGTTACATAAATCCTTCCAATATCGCCCTAACACCTTTTCCTAAGCGGTTTATTTTGCTTATTACTCCTTCCTGTCCTCTTCTGTGTCATTTAAAACCCTAACACCTCTTCCTTAGCGATTTATTTTGCTTATTACACCTTACTGTCCTCTTCTGTGTCATATAAATCCCTAACACCTCTTCCTTAGCGATTTATTTTGCTTATTACACCTTACTGTCCTCTTCTGTGTCATTTAAATCCTTAACATCTCTTCCTTAGCGATTTATTTTGCTTATTACATCTTACTGTCCTCTTGTGTGTTACATAAATCCTTCCAATATCGCCCTAACACTTTTTCCTAAACGATTTATTTTGCTTATTACACCTTACTATCCTCTTCTGTGTCATTTAAATCCCTAACACCTGTTCCTAAGCGATTTATTTTCCTTATCACACTTTAATGTCCTCCTTTGTGCCCTTTAAATCCCTAATACCTAGGCCTATGCGATTTAGTTTGCTTATTACACCTTACTGTCCTCTTCTTCGTCATTTAAATCCCTAACACCTCTTCCTAAGCGATTTATTTTACTTATCACACCTCACTGTCTTATGTGTCATTCAGATCACTCAAATACCACCGTACTCAGCTCCCTAACACCCTTTCTTAAAGCGATTTATTTTGCTTATCACACTTGGCTATCCTCTTCCGTATCACGTACCTCATTTATATGCCACCATGCTCAGCTCCCTAACACCTCTTCTTAAGCGATTTATTTTGCTTATTACACCTTACTGTCGTCTTCTGTGTCAGGTAACTTAATCAAATACCACCATACCCTGCAAAAATAAGATAGCGATATTTAGCAGACGCATACCAAAATTCTCTCTCTCTCTCTCTCTCTCTCTCTCTCTCTCTCTCTCTCTCTATCTATCTATCTATCTGTCTATCTATCTACTCGTACCTCCCCATCTCAGTACTCACTCCTCAGTTGCCTTCCTTCCCACAGTCTTACCTGCCTGCCTCTCAACCTACCTACCTATGCATCTATCTATCTATATATCTATCTATCTACCCATCCATCTATCCATCCACCTAACCACTCATATACCCATCCATCAGTCAGTCAATCAGTTAATCTATTTTTATATCTATCTATCTATCTATCTATCTATCTATCCATCCATCCATCAGTCTCTATCTATCCATCCATCCATCTAACCATCCATCCATCCATCTAACCATCCATCCATCCATCTAACCATCCATCCATCCATCCATCCATCCATCTAACCATCCATCCATCCATCCACCCATCCATCCATCCATCCAACCATCCATCCATCCATCCATCCAACCATCCATCCATCCATCCAACCATCCATTCATCCATCCATCCATCCACCCAACCAACCATCCATCCATCCATCCACCCATCCATCCATCCATCCAACCAACCATCCATCCATCCATCCATCCACCCACCCAACCATCCATCCATCCATCCATCCAACCATCCATCCATCCATCCATCCATCCAACCAACCATCCATCCATCCATCCATCCATCCACCCATCCATCCATCCATCCGTCCGTCCATCCAACCAACCATCCATCCATCCATCCATCCACGCATCCATCCATCCACGCATCCATCCATCCACCCAACCAACCACCCATCCATCCATCCATCCATCCATCCAACCAACCATCCATCCACCCAACCAACCACCCATCCATCCATCCATCCACTCATCCATCCACCCATCCACCCATCCAACCACACACCTTTCTCCCCACAGTCCCCACATCTCGCCAGTCTGTCTCCCGGATCGCTTCGCCGTCTTCCGAGGCCAGCGCTGCTTCGTCTCAGGCTGGGGTAAGGATGCGTTTGGCGACCACGGATCTTTTCAACACGTCTTAAAGGAGGTGGATCTGCCCATGGTCTCCCGAGGCACCTGCGAGACCGCGTTGAAGAGTACGAGGCTTGGGAGGCAATTTTCACTGCACGAAGGAATGATTTGTGCAGGCGGGGAGGAAGGGAAGGACGCTTGTGAGGTGGGTACTCTGTGTGTGTGTGTGTGTGTGTGTGTGTGTGTGTGTGTGTGTGTGTGTGTGTGTGTGTGTGTGTGTGTGTGTGTGTGTGTGTGTGTGTGTGTGTGTGTGTGTGTGTGTGTGTGTGCTCTTACCTAATTGTATCTTTACAGGAATGAGTCAAGCTCGTACTGTCCCGTGTCTTAAACCATATTTATCGTACATATCTTTAAATTTGTGAATTGTTTTGGCACACACTATTTCATTCGGTAGTGCATTCCATTGATCAATTGCTCTGTTTGGGAAACTGAATTTCCTTACGTCTTTATCACCTCTCTTCTTATGCAGTTTTTTGCAGTGTCCTCTTGCTGATGCTTTCCCATAGGTTATATATTCATGTGTGTGTGTGTGTGTGTGTGTGTGTGTGTGTGTGTGTGTGTGTGTGTGTGTGTGTGTGTGTACTTTTTATATCCCTGTGTGTGTGTGTATGTCCGCGAGCGTGTGTGTCTGTGTCTGTCTGTGTTGCTAGTCACGAAGAAGTGCTGTGAGTGAATATAACACCTAATCTCCTTCTTTGTCCTCAGGGTGATGGGGGCAGCCCGCTGGTCTGTCGAGGGAGTGACGGCTCTGAAGTATTAACCGGCCTGGTCTCGTGGGGACTGGGCTGTGGTCAGAGGGGTCTACCAGGCGTGTACACCAACATAGCCCACTACGTAGACTGGATCAGGTCTATCACGAGGAACTGAGGCCAGGAATCTAGTATTTATCACTCGGACTAAATTATACGTGGCGGTGACCATCATCCACTCACTTGATGTAGTGCTGCCTACTTCTTCCTTAGCCTTTATCATTCTTTTTCTGTGTCTGTCCTCCCCTCTTCCTTATTTCCATCATCCACTCACTTGATGTAGTGCTGCCTACTTCTTCCTTAGCCTTTATCATTCTTTTTCTGTGCCTGTCCTCCTCTCTTCCTATTTCTCCCATCTTTCCTGTCACTTCTTATTGCTTTTCTTTCCTTTACAGTTGCCTTTACATTGAGTGACAAGCCAAATGGTTTCCTGTAAGCCAAGAAACCATTTACAACGCTGGGTGGTAACCATATAACCAACCCATACGTGCTCCCTACGTGTCAACAAGTGGGTTGGTGGAGGGTTAGTGCCCCTCCCCGTAAAACAAATAACTCAAAGTCAAATGGCCACCCCTTACGGGATTATGGCGTCTGGCAATAGATAGGTAGATAGATCGACTAAATTATAAGTGGTTCTCTTGAAACCTTGAGCACATTGGGGTTTCTGTCTATCACTTTCTATCTATCTGTCTGCCACCTTCCTCGCTCTATCTATCCCATATTGAAATTCTCTTAGTTACGATATTCTGTCCTCGAGTCTGTTCTTACGCAAATAATTCAGAAACAGATTACGCTCGGATATGGCTGGTTAATATCCTCTTGTACGTTATTTATAGAGTATGGCGATATTGGAAGGATTTATGTAACACAGAAGAGGACAGTAAGGTGTAATAAACAAAATAAATCGTTTAGGAAAAGGTGTTAGGGCGATATTGGAAGGATTTATGTAACACAGAAGAGGACAGTAAGGTGTAATAAACAAAATAAATCGCTTAGGAAAAGGTGTTAGGGCGATATTGGAAGGATTTATGTAACACAGAAGAGGACAGTAAGGTGTAATAAACAAAATAAATCGCTTAGGAAAAGGCGTTAGGGCGATATTGGAAGGATTTATGTAACACAGAAGAGGACAGTAAGGTGTAATAAACAAAATAAATCGCTTAGGAAAAGGTGTTAGGGCGATATTGGAAGGATTTATGTAACACAGAAGAGGTTTAATAAACAAAATAAATCGTTTAGGAAAAGGTGTTAGGGCGATATTGGAAGGATTTATGTAACACAGAAGAGGACAGTAAGGTGTAATAAACAAAATAAATCGTTTAGGAAAAGGTGTTAGGGCGATATTGGAAGGATTTATGTAACACAGAAGAGGACAGTAAGGTGTAATAAACAAAATAAATCGTTTAGGAAAAGGTGTTAGGGCGATATTGGAAGGATTTATGTAACACAGAAGAGGACAGTAAGGTTTAATAAACAAAATAAATCGTTTAGGAAAAGGTGTTAGGGCGATATTGGAAGGATTTACGTAACACAGAGAAGGACAGTAAGATGTACTAAGCAAAATAAATCGTTTAGGAAGAGGTGCTATGGAGTTGTGGAAAATAAAACTGAAAAGATGACACTGTGCTCTAAGATTTAGTGGAGAGAGAGAGAGAGAGAGAGAGAGAGAGAGAGAGAGAGAGAAATGTCCTCGTACTGAAGGGGCCAACAGATAATCTTATATCTATACCTTTATCTTTATTAATAATCTCCTTTATCATCCTTACTGGCTAGGGATGATAAATATTTAAGAGAGAGAGAGAGAGAGAACACGGTAATTCAGGCTTTATTTAAATTGTCCGTAAGGTCGTTAATCGTATATTTAAGTATACACTATGTGTGCTTTAGTATATTTGTATTTTGTAGATATAACATAGTATTAGGGATGAATATACTGCTGGTAATAGAGAATGCCTTTTTATTTCCCCCACTACACTCGCTGCTTCAATGTTCACTAATCACTACTATTTTTTAACTGGCTGCCTCCCTTACTCATAACAGCGGGCACGCAGCACCCGCAAAAGGACGAAAATCTGGGCCAAGTTAAGGTGAAAATGGCAGAGTCGTGTTTACAGTATATCTCAACTGAGCCGAAAGGGAAAAAGGATTTTGGTCCAATTATAATAATAACAACAATAATAATAATAATAATAATAATAATAATAATCTATCTCTATCCATCTATTGCTAGAAGCCATAATCCCGTAAGGGGTGGCCACAAACAAATCGCCTTCATGTCGCCTTCCAGCTCACACCCCCCTCTCTCATTTACCTCTCCACTCTATTCTTCCATCTCATCCTTGGCCTCTCCCTCCCTCTCCCCCCCTCCACCTCACTCACATAAACTCTTCTCGTCAGTCTCTCACTCTCCATCCTCTCCACATGGCCAAACCACCTCAAAGTATTTCTCCTAACGCTTCCTAACATCCACATCCACACCACAACGCTCTCTCACTTCCTCATTTGTCAGCCTGTCTCTCCATGTGACTCCACAGGCTCCTCTCAAATAACTCATTTCCACTGCTCTCACTCTTGACTTGTGTCCCTCCAACAAGGTCCAAGCTTCACTTCCATACATCAGAGTTGGTATCACAGTACTGTCATGTAGTAACTTTTTCACTTCCCTGCTCACTTCCCTGTTTCTTATCACTGCTTTCAAGGAACCAGCAACCTTTCTTCCTTGTTGTACCTTTTCAAGCACTTCACCCTCCAAACCTCCATCCTTACTCATCACACTACCCAAGTACTTAAACGCACTCACATTTTCCATTTCCTCACCATCCAACCTCACTGTACATTCACTGACTTCACCTCTCTCTAAGACCATAACTTTACTCTTCCCTACATTCACCTTTAGATTCCGTTTCTTACACACTCTCCCAAACTCATCCACCAAGCCTTGCAGGTCCCCTTCGTCTTTACTCAACAACACAGTATCATCTGCAAACAACAGTACAGGGAGTTTCCAAACACTACCCTCTCTCACTAGGGTCACTCCAACATCCACTGCCTTACCTTGTATCTCTTTTATTATCCCATCCATGTACAGATTGAACAACCATGGAGACATGACACATCCCTGTTTCAACCCAACCTTCAAACAGAAAAATTCACTCAGTTCACTATCCACACGCACTGCAGCCCTCCCTCCAACTAACACAATCTTCATTTATATAACTCTCCACCCTGTACCTCCATCTTATCCTCGAACTCCCTCTCCCTCTCCACCCCACTCACACACTCTCCTAGTCAGTCTCTTTCCAACACCACAACGCTCCTTTACTTCCTCATTTGTCTGTCTGTCTCTCCACGGAACTCCACAACGCTCCTTTACTTCCTCATTTGTCTGTCTGTCTCTCCACGGAACTCCACAACGCTCCTTTACTTCCTCATTTGTCTGTCTGTCTCTCCACGTACGGTAAGTAACTCCACAACGCACCTTCACATCCTCATTTGCCCGTCTTTCTCTCCACGTAACTCCACAACGCTCCTTCACATCCTCATTTGCCTGTCTGTCTCTCCACGTAACTCCACATCCACATCTAACCTAACCTATTTTCCGCTAACATAACCAACTTAATGCCAACCTACCTAATTTTATCCTAACCTACCCCTTATGTAACCAAATATTCCTTATATTGACGGATCTTCTTCATTTTCTCAAAGGCACGTCTTTAGTCAGTCATTTTTTTTTAAATCTTTTAAGAGGTGGTCCTGTCCCTTTAAGCATTACTAAAATTTCGTTAGGCACTTCTTTTTCCTACTGGTAAAATGGTGGCCTGCCTCACACAGTATTTTGATATATATTCGTAAAATTCCACTTACCTTGCACGGGTGTTGGATGGTGAGAGGGTGAGACGTGATGCTTGGCTGGGAGTACCATAACCACATTAATTTTCCCAGCTAGTCACCGCGTTAAAGATACACTCCATCATCCAGGTCTACACAAAATCACAACTACACTTTCACACCGCCATATCAACGCTAAAAATAACAGTCAGATGAATTACAGAAGAGAATGGTTACTTAAACAATGGAACACGACGCACGTCACTCCACTTCCAAGCAACCTCGGCCACTGATGTAAACAAACAAACTCGACCACTTTTGATTTGTGGTTAAAATTATCGACATTGATCATTTTCGTAGTATCAGCATGAATCGCTTGTAAAATGGATAAGTATTGTGTAAAAATAGAATCATATAATACTGCGTGTTTCTTGAGGAATGTTATACTTCTATTTAGCCGTAAAGAAGGAAAATACGTGAGTTCTCAAATCCTGTGAAAAGATGGACGGTCTTCGATATTGCGGATTTAAAATTTTCTTTCTTACAGCAAAATCGAAGCATAACACTCTTCAATAACTATTTAAAATTACGTACAAGTATTTCAAAGGCATTTTTACACGAGGTTTTCCCATTTTAAACTCGATTTGTGCCAAGAGAACGAAAATTACAGAACTTTGTATCGAACAGCCATTTACGTTTACTTTCCTAGACCATATTTCTGTTTATTATTATTTATTTATTTATTATTATTATTAGTAGTAGTAGTAGTAGTAATAGTAGATATAGTAGCCGTAGTAGTAATCGTAGTAGTAGTAGTAGTAGTAGTACAGTAGTGTTTTTTAATATTCATGATCATCTTCATATCTTCTTCCTTCTTCTCACACTAGAATATGGTGCTAGTCACGAAGAAGTGCTATGGAAAGGATGTAGAGCCGTAGTAACAATAGATTAACACTAGAATATGATGCTAGTCACGAAGAAGTGCTAAAATATGATGCTAGTCACGAAGAAGTGCTATGGAAAGGATGTAGAGCCGTAGTAACAATAGATTAACACTAGAATCACGAAGAAGTGCTATGGAAAGGATGTAGAGCCGTAGTAACAATAGATTAACACTGGAATATGATGCTAGTCACGAAGAAGTGCTATGGAAAGGATGTAGAGCCGTAGTAACAATAGATTAACACTGGAATATGATGCTAGTCACGAAGAAGTGCTATGGAAAGGATGTAGAGCCGTAGTAACAATAGATTAACACTGGAATATGATGCTAGTCACGAAGAAGTGCTATGGAAAGGATGTAGAGCCGTAGTAACAATAGATTAACACTAGAATATGATGCTAGTCACGAAGAAGTGCTATGGAAAGGATGTAGAGCCGTAGTAACAATAGATTAACACTAGAATATGATGCTAGTCACGAAGAAGTGCTATGGAAAGGATGTAGAGCCGTAGTAACAATAGATTAACACTAGAATATGATGCTAGTCACGAAGAAGTGCTATGGAAAGGATGTAGAGCCGTAGTAACAATAGATTAACACTAGAATATGATGCTAGTCACGAAGAAGTGCTATGGAAAGGATGTAGAGCCGTAGTAACAATAGATTAACACTAGAATATGATGCTAGTCACGAAGAAGTGCTATGGAAAGGATGTAGAGCCGTAGTAACAATAGATTAACACTAGAATATGATGCTAGTCACGAAGAAGTGCTATGGAAAGGATGTAGAGCCGTAGTAACAATAGATTAACACTAGAATATGATGCTAGTCACGAAGAAGTGCTGTGGAAAGGATGTAGAGCCGTAGTAACAATAGATTAACACTAGAATATGATGCTAGTCACGAAGAAGTGCTATGGAAAGGATGTAGAGCCGTAGTAACAATAGATTAACACTAGAATATGATGCTAGTCACGAAGAAGTGCTATGGAAAGGATGTAGAGCCGTAGTAACAATAGATTAACACTAGAATATGATGCTAGTCACGAAGAAGTGCTGTTCAGGTGATAAATAAAATACACTTTGCATAAATCAACATTTTATTTAATATTAAAAATAATTTCGTTATTAACAAAGAAAAAAACAACATAGAAAACGGTAACTGGGAGAGAGAGAGAGAGAGAGAGAGAGAGAGAGAGAATCTTACACTATACTCAGACACCGAATCTCCCCTCGTATGAAACAAAATAAATCGCTTAGGAAAAGGTGTTAGGGGACTTCCATACCAGACGAGAAAACGGGCGATATGAAGATAGATAGATAGATAGATAGATAGATGCATAGATAGATAGAAGTATTGATGGATATAGAAAAATGGGTAGAAAGATGGATGGATAGATAGATAGATAGATAGATAGACAAATAGATAGATAGACAGATAGATAGAGAGACAGACAGACAGACAGATAGATAGATAGATAGATACAGATAGATAGACAGACAGACAGATCGATAGACGGATAGATAGATAGATAGATAGACAGACAGATAGAGATAAATAGACAAATAGATAGACGGATAGATAGATAGATAGATAGACAGATAGATAGTCACTGCCAGAATAAATCGGATATATTTTTCCTCTACTACTACTACTACTACTACTATTACTACTCTCTCTCTCTCTCTCTCTCTCTCTCTCTCTCTCTCTCTCTCTCTCTCTCTCTCTCACTCCCCTCTTGCCTCTTTCTTCTTCATCGTCATCACATCACATTTTTCCTCCTCCTCCTCCTCTTCCTCCTCCTCCTCGTCCCTCAAGCAGTGCCACCCCCTCCTGCTGCCTCTGCCTCTGCTCTGGCCGCTGCTTCTGCTTTCTGCCTCTTCGCAAACTCGATCTGATGGGGTTAAAGTTAAGAAATAATAAAATAACGGATTTACTATAATAATAATAATAATAATAATAATAATAATAATTCCTTCTATCATTTCTCTCTCTCTCTCTCTCTCTCTCTCTCTCTCTCTCTCTCTCTCTCTCTCTCTCTCACCTGCTCAATGTGCGAGGGCTCGAGGGGGTGGGGGGTGGGGATTAGATCGGATATAGGGCGGTAACCATCCACTCCTGCAGTGTAGGTCAGTAGGTTCACTGTGCCGTCTGGGTGTTGAAATCTGAAAAGGCAGGCAGGAAATAGTGAGAAAAAGAATGATAATGATGATGATGATAATAATAATAATAATAATAATAATAATAATAATAGTTATAATAATAATAATAATAATAATAATAATAATAATAACTGCAGGCTGGATTTGACTAGTAACCGAGGAGACTCATTCCTACCTCATAACAAAGATCCCTAACCCCTTTCAGCTCAGTTGATGGCCAGGTGTAGTCAGATTGGAGGCTGGATTTGACTAGTAACCAAGGAGACTCATTCCTACCTCATAACAAAGATCCCTAACCGCTTTCAGCTCAGTTGATGGCCAGGTGTAGTCAGATTGGAAGCTGGATTTGACTAGTAACCAAGGAGACTCATTCCTACCTCATAACAAAGATCCCTAACCCCTTTCAGCTCAGTTGATGGCCAGGTGTAGTCAGATTGGAGGCTGGATTTGACTAGTAACCAAGGAGACTCATTCCTACCTCATAACAAAGATCCCTAACCCCTTTCAGCTCAGTTGATGGCCAGGTGTAGTCAGATTGGAGGCTGGATTTGACTAGTAACCAAGGAGACTCATTCCTACCTCATAACAAAGATCCCTAACCCCTTTCAGCTCAGTTGATGGCCAGGTGTAGTCAGATTGGAAGCTGGATTTGACTAGTAACCAAGGAGACTCAGCTCAAAAGGCCTTAGATAAGAAACAAGCAAGGGCAGTAGGATGGTAGGCTGTGTGTGTGTGTGTGTGTGTGTGTGTGTGTGTGTGTGTGTGTGTGTGTGTGTGTATGTAATGTATGTGTGTGTATATGGATGTATGTATGTACCGAGTATATGTATGTACGTATGTATGTATGTGCAGGGTGTAAGTATGTATGTATGTACTGGGTGTATGTTTGTATGTATGTATGTATGTATGTATGTGCGTATATGTGTGTACGTAACTCACCTGTACTGTCCAGTCCTGGTCACCTGATTAAGGGGGCCACCTGGCACGGCTCTCTCTGCCCAGGTGATGCCGTTACCCGTCTGGATCCTGACAGGTAAACAAATAAATAAATAAACAAATGAAAATGATAAATAAAGGTAAAGAAATAAAAATAATAACATAAATAAAATAAAATAAAAATAAATAAAATAAATAAATAAAATAAAATAAACAAATAAAGAAGAGGAAGGGGAGGAAGGGAACAGAATGAGGAAGAGGAGGAGGAGGAGAAAAGGAAGAAAAGGAGGAGGAGGAGGAGGAGGAGGACAGGAACACGAACAGGAAGAAGATGAAGAGGAAGAAGAAGAGGAACAGGAACAGGAAGAAGAGGAATAGGAAGAAGAGGAACAAGAAGAAGAGGAACAGGAAGAAGAGGAAGAAGAGGAACAGGAAGAGGAAGAAGAGGAACAGGAAGAGGAAGAAGAGGAACAGGAAGAAGAGGAACAAGAAGAAGAGGAACAGGAAGAAGAGGAAGAAGAGGAACAGGAAGAAGAGGAAGAAGAGGAATAGGAAGAAGAGGG
Source organism: Coenobita brevimanus (assembly GCF_032717465.1). Taxonomy (NCBI): domain Eukaryota; kingdom Metazoa; phylum Arthropoda; class Malacostraca; order Decapoda; family Coenobitidae; genus Coenobita; species Coenobita brevimanus. The sequence continues at coordinate 12,616,103 of NC_137036.1, forward strand.
AGAGGAAAAACGCCTGATCCACGCACCTGAAGCCAAAGCCGCCGAAGTTATCAATGGGCGTCCTTTCGTCGATGATGATGGGGATGGGCGTGGTCTTGGGCGTGGGGGCGGGTACCAGGGGCGGGGAGACGGGCATGCAGGACACGCCCATCACACCCACAGCCAGCAGTATGGTCTGATGGGCAAGATTGAGAGAGATTAGATTGGCTTGGTTGGTCTGATTCTGCCTGTCTTCGTCTTCTTTCTTATCTCTCTCTCTCTCTCTCTCTCTCTCTCTCTCTCTCTCTCTCTCTCTCACACACACACACACACTCTGGTTACTACATCTCCTTCAACCCTTTCACACCGAGTTGCCAGCCAGTCCTAACCTAACCTAAAATCAATCCCTCACTGGTAGCAAGATAAATCATACATAAATCCCTCTAAATCTCCTGTATCCTAAAAACAAACAGCACTTTTTTTTTAAACTTAGAAAAGCTCGCTCGTGCTGAAGAGGTTGAGGCTTTAGTATCGGATTTTGAATTCACTTACAACTTTCATCCCGACGAAGATTTTGGCGGGAATTCGAAGAAGGACGAGGAAAGTGGATGAAACAGTGGAAGAAGTGATGAAACAGGTGGTATAAGTGGTGCAACAGGTGGAATAAGTGGTGAAGCAGGTGGAATAAGTGGTGAAACAGGTGGTATAAGTGGTGAAGCAGGTGGAATAAGTGGTGAAATTAAGTTGTAGTTGGTGATAAAGAAAGGTAGTATAGGTAGAGACAGAGGGAGTGATATGTCCCCTTCGATGTCTGGGTGTCGTCTGCTGTCCTGCCAGCCTCCCGCTCTTTATATACTCCCGGGTCCTCGGTGTTGCGTCACTAACCGATCTTCCTCCGCCATCTTTATTTTTTTTCCTTTCCCCTTTTTTTTCAATACCTCGTTTAGGATTCATTTCTCCTGCCCTTTTCACTTTCATCTATGGGTTTGAAAAAAGTGCTAAAAACCCGCCATTCACCGAAATTTGGAAGAGGGAGGCCATAACCGTTACTGATAAGGGTATGGGTGGCGGGAAAGGTTGTTGTGGTGCCCGGACGCTCAAATATTCAAATTCGTATGGGAGATTCCGTTACCCCTTTTCGTTGGCGATTTATTGTTGTTGTTGTTGTTGTTTTTAGTGGTATTTGTTATTATTATTATTATTATTATTATCATTATTGGTTTGTTACTGTATTATTATTATTATTATTATTATTATTATTATTATAGACAGTACATACATACATACAGTACATACATATACATACATAGACTCTCTCTCTCTCTCACTCTCTCTCTCGTATATGACAAAAAAATTGAGGTTAACGCATGCAAAATAAATCACCAAGGGAACAGCATTACGTAATTCGCCAATCCTCTTGCGGTTCACCCCTGGCAGGACAAACACGCAAGATTCTGACTCTCTCTCTCTCTCTCTCTCTCTCTCTCTCTCTCTCTCTCGAATTTTAATTAAGTGACTTGCAACTTTATTTTTATATATTAGAAGTGACACACACACACACACACACACACACACACACACACACACACACACACACACACACACACACACACACACACACACACACACACACACACACACACACACACACACACACACACACCGCTCAAAACGACACCACATCGCAAGCGCGGGTGTAACAGTAAACCTCTTCGTCTTCCAAGGTTAGAGAGTGAGAGACTGACGAGGAGAGTGTATGTGAGTGAGGTGGAGGGGGTAAGAGGGAGGGGGAGGCCGAGGATGAAATGGAGGGATGGAGTGGAGAGGTATATGAGAGAGAGGGTGTGAGCTGGGAGCAGGGCAGTGAAATGGCCGGGGACAGGGCGACATGGAGGCGATTTGTTTGTGCCCACCCCTTACAGGATTAAGGAGTCTGGCAATAGATAGATGAAAGGTCATTTGAGGTCACGCTGCGATTAAGGTCAGCTACGTCCTTTCTATAGCACTTCTTCGTGACTAGCACCATATTCTAGTGTTAATCTATTGTTACTACGGCTCTACATCCTTTCCATAGCACTTCTTCGTGACTAGCATCATATTCTAGTGTTAATCTATTGTTACTACGGCTCTACATCCTTTCCATAGCACTTCTTCGTGACTAGCATCATATTCTAGTGTTAATCTATTGTTACTACGGCTCTACATCCTTTCCATAGCACTTCTTCGTGACTGACATCATATTCTAGTGTTAATCTATTGTTACTACGGCTCTGCATCCTTTCCATAGCACTTCTTCGTGACTAGCATCATATTCTAGTGTTAATCTATTGTTACTACGGCTCTACATGCTTTCCATAGCACTTCTTCGTGACTAGCATCATATTCTAGTGTTAATCTATTGTTACTACGGCTCTACATCCTTTCCATAGCACTTCTTCGTGACTAGCATCATATTCTAGTGTTAATCTATTGTTACTACGGCTCTACATCCTTTCCATAGCACTGCTTCGTGACTAGCATCATATTCTAGTGTCAATCTATTGTTACTACGGCTCTACATCCTTTCCATAGCACTTCTTCGTGACTACCATCATATTCTAGTGTTAATCTATTGTTACTACGGCTCTACATCCTTTCCATAGCACTTCTTCGTGACTAGCATCATATTCTAGTGTTAATCTATTGTTACTACGGCTCTACACCCTTTCCATAGCACATCTTCGTGACTAGCATCATATTCTAGTGTTAATCTAATGGTATAAGCATTGAAGATGAAGAGATGGCAATTTTAGACCAAGTCAGAGTGAAAAGAGTATAAGTAAGGTCAAGGAAGCTCCCTAACACCTCTTCTCTAGCGATTTATTTTTGGATATGGCCGGTTAATATCCTTTTGTACGTTATTTATGCAGAGTATGGAGATATTGGAAGGATTTATGTAACACAGGACAAAATAAATCGCTTAGGAAAAGGTGTTAGGGCGACAGTGGAGGGATTTCTGTAACGCAGGAGAGGACACAATAAATCGCTTAGGAAAAGGTGTTAGGGCGATATTGGAAGGATTTATGTAACACAGAAGAGGACAAAATAAATCGCTTAGGAAAAGGTGCTAGGGCGATAGTGGAAGGATTTATGTAACACAGAAGAGGACAAAAATAAATCGCTTAGGAAAAGGTGCTAGGTTGATACTGGAAGGATTTATGGAACACAGAAGATGACAGTAAGATGGGGTTGGGAGCTGGGATGAGTGAGGTGGTGTGACGGGGTGTGGAGTGGTGTGTGGTGTGGTGTGGTGTGGTATGGGATGGTGTTGGGTTAGAGGGGTGTGGTGTGGTGTGGTGTGGTGTGGAGTGGTGTGTGGTGTGGTGTGGTGTGGTATGGGATGGTGTTGGGTTAGAGGGGTGTGGTGTGGTGTGGTGTGGTGTGGTGTGGTGTGGTGGTGTGGTGTGGTGTGGTTGGGTGTGGAGTCGGGTGTGGTAGGTGGTGTGGTGGTGTGGGGTAGGGTGGGGTTGGGTAGGGTTGGGTAGGGCAAGGCAGGGTAGGGTAGGGTATGGCAGGGTAGGGTAGACTAAAGTAGGGTAGGGTAGGGGAGGGGAGGGTAGGGTAGGGTAGGGTAGGGTAGGGTAGGGTAGGGTAGACTAAAGTAGGGTAGGGTAGGGTAGGGTAGGGTAGGGTAGGGTAGAGTAGGGTAGGGTAGGGTAGGGTAGGGTAGGGTAGGGTAGGGTAGGGTAGGGTAGGGTAGGGTAGGGCAGCACAGCCTCCCTCACAGTTATCTGGTCAACCTATACAAAAAGGTCACTGGTCTACTTTTCACCGTGTTATCAGGCTGCCCCCCCCCCACCCTTATATCATAGGTCACCGCAGCCTGACACCACCTCTCTTACGCACTGAATAAGCATACGTACATACATACATACATACATACATACATACATAAATGCATACATATATACATACATACATATATACATACATACATATATACATACATACATATATACATACATACATACATACATACATACATACATACATCTATAGCCCGACTCCCTAATTCCGCAAAGGGTGGCCGCAGACAAAACGCCTCCAAGTCACTCTGTCACCCACCATTTGACTACCCTCCCCCCAACTCACCCCCCCCTCCCTCATATACCTCTCAACTCCATCCCTCCACCTCATCCTCGGTCTACCCCTCCCTCTCCCTCCCTCCACCTCACCTACATACACCCTCTTAGTCAGTCTTTCATTCTCCATCCTCTCCACATGTCCAAACCACCTCAGTGTATTTCTCCTAATCTTTTCAACCACATCCACATCTACCCCACAGCGTTCCTTCACTTCTTCATTCGTCAACCTGTCCCTCCACGTCACTCCACATGCTCCTCTCAAGTAACTCATTTCCACTGCTCTCACTCTTGACTTGTTCCCCTCTTGCAAGGTCCACGCCTCGCTTCCATACGTCAGGGTAGGGATCACAATACCATCATGCAGTGACTTCTTAACTTCCATACTCACCTCCCTATTTCTCATCACTGCTTTCAGTGTACCAACAACCTTTCTTCCCTGCTGTACCCTTTCACGTACTTCTTCCCCCAAAGTTCCATCCTTACTCATCACACTACCCAAGTACTTGAATGCACTCACATTCTCCATATCCTCACCATCCAACCTCACTGCACACTCTGTGACTTCATTCCTCTCAAACACCATAACTTTACTTTTGTTTACATTAACTTTCAGCTTCCTCCTCCTACACACAGTCCCAAATTCATTCACCAAACCTTGCAACTCCCATTCATCTTCACTCAACAATACTGTATCATCATACATACATACACAATTATACACAAATATATATATACATGCATAGCCTACATAACATTGGAGAGAGAGAGAGAGAGAGAGAGAGAGAGAGAGAGAGATTTACAATGTAGATAAGGTGAAAGTAACCTTAATTGGTGAGAATGGAATGTTGTTGTTGTTGTTGTTGTTGTTGTTGTTCTTCTTCTCCTTCTTTTAATATTATTATTATTATTATTATTATTATTATTATTAGTGGTTGGTGGCGGCGCTCACCATCCACTCACTCGATGTAATGCTGCTTTGGGTGTCTGCCCTTTCCTCCCTTCCTTCCTCTTCTGTCTTTCTTTCCTTCATTCTTTCCTCTTCCTTCTGCCTGTGGGTCACTTTACACTCCCTCTTCTGTCTTTCTTTCCTTCATTCTTTCCTCTTCCTTCTGCCTGTGGGTGACTTTACACTCCCTCTTCTGTCTTTCTTTCCTTCATTCTTTCCTCTTCCTTCTGCCTGTGGGTAACTTTACACTCCCTCTTCTGTCTTTCTTTCCTTCATTCTTTCCTCTTCCTTCTGCCTATGGGTGACTACACTCCCTCTTCTGTCTTTCTTTCCTTCATTCTTTCCTCTTCCTTCTGCCTGTGGGTGACTTTACACTCCCTCTTCTGTCTTTCTTTCCTTCATTCTTTCCTCTTCCTTCTGCCTGTGGGTGACTTTACACTCCCTCTTCTGTCTTTCTTTCCTTCATTCTTTCCTCTTCCTTCTGCCTGTGGGTCACTTTACACTCCCTCTTCTGTCTTTCTTTCCTTCATTCTTTCCTCTTCCTTCTGCCTGTGGGTGACTTTACACTCCCTCTTCTGTCTTTCTTTCCTTCATTCTTTCCTCTTCCTTCTGCCTGTGGGTGACTTTACACTCCCTCTTCTGTCTTTCTTTCCTTCATTCTTTCCTCTTCCTTCTGCCTGTGGGTCACTTTACACTCCCTCTTCTGTCTTTCTTTCCTTCATTCTTTCCTCTTCCTTCTGCCTGTGGGTGACTTTACACTCCCTCTTCTGTCTTTCTTTCCTTCATTCTTTCCTCTTCCTTCTGCCTGTGGGTGACTTTACACTCCCTCTTCTGTCTTTCTTTCCTTCATTCTTTCCTCTTCCTTCTGCCTGTGGGTGACTCTACACTGAGTGACAAGCCAAATGGTTTCCTGTACACCAGGAAACCATTTACTACGCTGGGTGGTAACCATATAACCAAATTATGGCGCCTGGTGGTTTAGTGGGTAATTGCGGCGCTCCAATCGGATTGAGCCGGTGAAGGTTTATATCCAAGGGGTGGTTGGGGTTGATTGCTCATGTAATGCCACTCAGGGATGAGTGAGGCTGGTCACTCTCATCATAAATGTCAGGACCAACTTGCCTAGCCCCGGGCTCCTACGCTCCTCATGGGGCAACGTAGGATTGGATGATGGATGGATGGATGGATGATAATTTTTTTTGCATGTGCATCTTGCTTTATTATTTTCTTATATTATACTGTAGTAGCAGTAGTAATAGTAGTAGTAGTAGTAGTGATGGTGGTGGTATCAGTAGTAGTAGTAGTAGTAGTAGTCCTCTCGGTAGTAGTCAGAATACAGCAGCAAATAACACCATCTAATCCCAAGGCAGTGATACAGGAACACAAATGGGTTTATACATACGCGGGTAACTCTTATTTCCTTCAAGTAATTCCTCTTTTACTGAGCTGAGAGGGAGATGTTGGGGCAAGAGGAGGGTTGAGGGGTTAAATGTAAAATAAATCGCTAAGGAAAAGGTGTTACGGAGCCCCTGTGCTAATGAGATGGTCTATATATTTCGTTTTGAAGGCGAGGAAAGAAAATGGTTTGTTTATTACCGGTCCGTTTTCTTTGACGTAAATTAATGGGAGACTAATATAAAAGGGTTAAAAAAATTTTCTGTCTGTCTGTCTGTCTGTCTGTCTGTCTGTCTCTGTCTCTCTCTCTCTCTCTCTCTCTCTCTCTCTAAAAATGAGTGATAAAGAAATGTCAAGTAGTAGAAAGAAATGGAGAGAGAGAGAGAGAGAGAGAGAGAGAGAGAGAGAGAGAGAGTGAAGAAAATGAAAGCAAGAGAAAGATATAACTACGGAGAGAGAGAGAGAGAGAGAGAGAGAGAGAGAGCATTCGTGTAGCCTGATTAAGAGCGATTCATCTCACTTCATCGTTTTTTGTTCCGTTCACTTTCCCTGACATTTCCAGCAAGACCCCCCTTATAGTGGCGAAGAACACGGGCGGCGGGATGGAGGGAGGCAGCAGGTGTCGAATTAGTTTTTATGTAAGTCCTCATTCAATGGATTTTTTTTACATTACCACATCGCTGTTGGAAGTGTGCATGTTTGTGTCTTGATTGTGTCTTGTTTGTGTTTTGTTTGTGTTCATACTGTTGTTATTCTTTCCTCTTCAAAAGCAATTGGGCATCAGTGTTAAGCTGTTCGTCCCAGAGGCTTGCCACTTCGTCAGGGTCAGAGGGCCAGGTGGCGGCTTCTTGTGGCCAAATATAATGGTCATCCACCCACTGCATCACTCTCTCCTGAACCCCTGACGCCAGCAGCTGAAACTTGCCACAGCACAGCGTTAAGGCGGACGCGGGGCGGGAAGGAGTATGGTGCCAATCGCTGGATTATTCTCTCAGATCGCCTGGGGTCAAAACTTGGCACTTTTCCGGCTATTGCGGATGTCAGCTAATTTACCATCAAGGATTATAGCCAGAGCCAGCTAACTTGGTGGACTTATAGACTGTGATGACCTAAGGTGACCCGCACCAGATCAGTCACCTTGACCTCAAGGTGAAGGATTAAAGCCAGAGCCAGCAAACTTGGTGGACTTATAGACTGTGATGACCTAAGGTGACCTGCACCAGATCAGTCACCGTGACCTCAAGGTGAAGAATTAAAGCCAGAGC